>NC_069504.1:404085557-404385557 GCF_027579735.1 Bombina bombina
CTGAACAGTCTTTCACTTTCAGCACTACTGCATGGGGCAGAAAGATCATTTTGGGCCATTTTAGCCAGAGTTGGAAATCTCAGTTTATTAACTGCCCAGTACTTCAGGGGTTTGTCTGATTGATGTACAGTGATCTCTAATACAAAAATACAAATAACAGCAATTTGTATTGGCAGAACAGAAGTGAACCATTTTTAGTTGAGTCTCCACTACAGCTTAAAATGAAATGGGAACATGCAGTTTGAAAAAACTCCACAAGATAGCGTATGGGTAGGAAGTGGAGGTATAGGTACTCATGCAAATACTAGTATCGGTATCGGTGCAACCCTAATTACATATGGAGAGTAAAAATACTAGCACCGCTCATGTTAAATTAATAACGCTCCTATTCTTGTGCTTATATTAAAAGTAGAAAGTGAAACTTTTTTTCTCAGGCATGCTAACATCTGGAGGTTGGATAGTGCGGTTGTGTTAAATCCCTCACCTTATAGACTTCTATGGGGTGTGCTACAAAACCTTGTTCTGGCATTCACTCAAACTTTGATTTGAAAGTGCTCAAAAAAATAGTTTAAATAGCTTTGCAATTCACTCAATAGAAAATATTAAATTAATTTAAAATATATATTTTTTTATATCTCTCTCTTTATAGATTTCAACCACTTATAAAATAAAAAACGGTGTTAACATTCTACAGATATATATATATATATATATGAATATCTATTTTAAAACACATAGAACATATTTTGCTATGTGCAGAACATTGGAATGGGAAAAAATTAATATTGCATAAAAATGATTTTACATGATTTCAGCTACTTAACGGCAAAGGGCTCTGATGCACTTACAGTATATATATGTCTATATATGTGTACATATGTATTAAAAGGGACACGAAACCCAAAATGTTTCTGTCATGATTCAGGTAGAGAATACAATTTTAAACAACATTCCAATTTACTTCTATTATCTAATTTGCTTCATTCTTTAGATATCCTTTGTTGAAGATATACTAATGCACATGGGTGAACCAATCACACAAAGCATCTATGTGCAGCAACCAATCAGCAGCTACTGATGTTGAAGATATAGTAATGCACATGGGTGAACCAATCACACAAACCATCTATGTGCAGCAACCAATCAGCAGCTACTGATGCTATCTAGATATGATTTTCAGCAAAAAATATCAAGAGAATGAAGCAAATTAGATAATAGAAGTCAATTAGAAAGTTGTTTAAAATCACATGCTCTTTCTGAATCATGAAAGAAAAAATGTGGGTGTCATGTCCCTTTAAGGATTTATATGTGTTTACCTTATATTTACTGTACATATTTCACATTCCGATGTTTTTTACAGGATAATGTCCTTTCTATTCTTAAATACATATTTCTATATGTGTGTATATACCTATACCTGCATATATATTCCTTTAGATATATAGGAATAGATATGTATTTTACATGAACTGTATCTATATATATATATATATATATATATATATATATATATATATATATATATATATATATATATAAAATATATATATATTTAATAAAAAAGTACATTATTTTCTATGTGAAGTACATATGAATGTAAAATATGCAGTTTGAGTATTGCGTTTCTCAATTTATATCTTAAAGGGGCAGTAAACCTACAAAATAATGTTATATAATGTTATATAATTCTGTACATAGTGCTATTACACTCTGTCTGATAGCGTGAGCGAGCTGCATTGAGTGTAATGGCGCGATCGGGTCGGGCTGTGACTAGACAGCTGCCCAGGTGCGCTCAGGGGGAAAACCAGACCCGCTCTGAAAAACCCCTCTTTTTTTAATCAAATTTCACCGGTAATATTATTTTGAATAAAGTTTGGCTAAGATAATGTTATATAATTCTGCACTATGTGCAGAATTATATAACATTATTTTCTAGGTTTATTGCCCGTTTAACATGTTTGGGTTAGGGCACATGAAATGTAGTATTCTTAAGGGGCGTTACTAAAATACTACATACAAAATATTTTAAAAATGAATATAAATTTCTCAACATTAATAAACATAATGCTACATTTTCTAAATAATCCATAGAATATATCTATATATTTAACAGTATGTTTATTAATTTTTAAAATTTATATTTATTTTTTTCTTAGTATTCTTAAGAGCACTACTCAATAGAGTAAAAACTGTTCATGTTTCTTAAGATATATATATATATATATATATATATATTGCTTTATATATATATATATATATATATATATATATATATATATATATATATATATATATATATATATATATATATATATATATATATATCAATATAAATATATATATATATATATGCAATAGTGAAGGATAGAGAAGTGCACAAGAAAGGCACTCCTAGTGAAGCCTGTTTACACCAATAGATGGACTAGTAAAACTTATAATAGAACCACTCACGTGATTTGACCTCACTCCATATGAGGTATAGATAAGACACCGGTTATAGTTGTTATCTCCTTCTGCTCGCCTCCTTCAGGTTCCCCCTTCAGTCTTTTTACTGTAATGATCCAGTCTCTGTGTTTCCCAGTTGTTGTTTGTGGAGGGTTAATCCACTTCCAGAGTGTGATCCGTGTGGGGAAGAGGGGGGGGCCAGAAAGGTACAGATGTGTTCAGCTAAGTCTTAGTAGCCCATTGGTTCCCTGGAGCTGACTTTAGGTAAGGGCTTCGCTTGTTTGTAGGGAGTATTCTGCCACAGAATATCTGGTTCACTATTGCAGAATCTTACTGGGAGGATCCACTTGCTCAAGAGGACACTCTCATTTCCAGAAGAAGCAGCAGAGACCCTGCAGGCACTTGGGAACTGTTAGAAGACTGGTCATAAAGTGACTGTGTTACTGACTACCTATATAAACTTATAAGTAACATGCTGGACTAGCACTGTACCTTGGTGATACTGGTATTGTCTTATATATTGGAAACTGATTATTCTACCAATATACTATACTCAAACTGCACCTATACAATATACTGTATTATATAAACGTATGTAATAATACCATCATAATATAGCATACTGCACGTGTATCCAGGTACACTTCTTATTGGTCCCAGCTATATATCCCTAAGCGCAGATATTACCGTCTTTCCATATATTTATATATATATATATATATATATATATATATATATATATATATATATATATATATATATATATATATATTTGCATTCAGAGGGAGAAGTGCTCTAACAGGAATGAACAACAGCTCATCAGCTAGTTCTCTGGCGATCTACCACCTGGAGCAGCCTCTTTTTTACTAGTGTGCCTTTCACATTGGAAAACTATCCTGAAGCATATCAGTCTGATCCCGCCAGTTAAGGTCAGTCCAGCCCCGAAATACCAAGCAATTCTCCTTTGAACAAGGAACATGACAACCCCAGACGATCGTTTCGGCCTATTATGGGCCTCATCGGTGAGGTGCAGCCACATTCCTCTAAGCAAGCACTGGCCAAGGAAGTCTCCCTATGGGTGATAGGGGAAACCAGATATGGACTCCTTGCCCAGTGTTGCTTAGAGGAATGTGGCTGCACCTCACCAATGAGGCCCATATAAGGCCGAAACGATCGTCTGTGGTTGTCATGTTCCTTGTTCAAAGGAGAATTGCCTGGTATTTCGGGGCTGGACTGACCTTAACTGGCGGGATCAGACTGATATGCTTCAGGATAGTTTTCCAATGTGAAAAGCACACTGGTCTAAAAGAGGCTGCTCCAGGTGGTAAATCGCCAGAGAACTAGCTGATGAGCCGTTGTTCATTCCTGTTAGAGCGCTTCTCTCTTCTGTATGCAAATTAATTATGACCCTGGGGAAGTCTCCCTATGGGTGATAGGGGAAACCAGATATGGACTCCTTGCCCAGTGTTGCTTAGAGGAATGTGGCTGCACCTCACCGATGAGGCCCATATAAGGCAGAAACGATAGTCTGGGGTTGTCATGTTCCTTGTTCAAAGGAGAATTGCCTGGTATTTCGGGGCTGGACTGACCTTAACTGGCAGGATCAGACTGATATGCTTCAGGATAGTTTTCCAATGTGAAAAGCACACTGGTCTAAAAGAGGCTGCTCCAGGTGGTAAATCGCCAGAGAACTAGCTGATGAGCTGTTGTTCGTTCCTGTTAGAGTGCTTCTCTCTTCTGTATGCAAATATATATATATATATATATATATATATTTATTTACAAACAAGCACAGTTGCCAATTAGAGCCCAAGACACATGCATTCATCTGTACAAAGGAAAACAAAAGATACTGGTAAATTTGATAATACTGTATACTTCATTGTCCCTTCATTGATCTAGTAATGTATTTACCATTTTACTATTCAAGTCACTAGAAAACAAATTCCTCCATCAAAGAAAATAGTTTTATTAACATTGTAAATATGTTTTGCTGACCACAATAAAATGGGCTCGGGCGGAGCATGAAGCCGAACTGAACGGACGTGTTTCCTCTGAACTCCGTGCATAACCAGAGTTTTTAAGCCTTTAAATTCCTTAATTTGGGAACTTTCTCTCCACTAACTACTTCCTAGAATCCCTAGGACACCTTGTTATTGGCCACAACATTTTAAGGTCTACAATCTGTCCTGGGCAGCATCCTAGCCTTTAGATCGCAGAGCAGCCCTGCATTGGACCAAGCACAGATAAGGACCGCCGCCTAAGATAGATACTCTGGAGGGTCGGGCTCCGCACCGGAGTACATCTGTCCTGCCTGAGTAACAGGGAACCGGGGAGTGAGGTGATAGCCCCGCAGCAGCTGACATGAGAGACAGAGCCAACCGGGTTGTGACCGGACATTAGGTTGGAGTGTCTCCAGGAGCCGCAACTTACCCAGAGCATCGGACCCAAGATCTGTGCTTCAGGAGGAGAGCCCTTCAGAGACCGAACGGATCCTTGGTTTATACCGCCAGTTCTTACCTGTCAGCCCGGACATCTACGCCAAAAGGGTGGTGGCGGCCATCTTGGAAGAGGAGCTGAGGTGATCGTACTTTAGGCGGAACAGATTCCTTTCATTGACAGCACTTCCCCAGTGAGCAGCTCTACATCCTGGGGACTCGAGTGTGCTTCTGAGAGGGTGCCAGCTGAGGAAGTGAGAAGACAAGAGTCACACACTTAGATCTCAGCCATGTCCCCCAGGGGGCACTAGAGGTGGGCCTCAGCCATGACAGCTTTCTCCTACTCTATCTCTTATCCAGGAGGGGCTTCCCATTTGAGCCCACAGCATAAGGGGCCGCTGCCTTGATGGGCCCTGAGGCTCTAATGTAAGCGGGTACTACAAAGGGATCAGGAACCTGAGTGTTACTTGGGCATCCACACGTGGGGTCTTCTGATCAGGTAACAGATCCAAGTGTCACCCACCATTATATCGCTGCCTCACTGCGGTAACTCTTGTACACCACACAATTGGCCCATTATATATTCTTACACACCCATCAGCACTCAGCTGCTCATTAACCGGGACCAGTTTTACTCTTGGACCTTATAACTTTGACATACACCCATACCTCTGTTGAGGTACACTTGGCCCTGAGGTGGCATTATCCTGCACCATTGCCATTTCCCTAAGACTTACATTTCTTGTTGAATGGGTGGACAGTGATCCCGGCACATAACTATACTTCCCATAAACTGTTCCGTATACCAACAAGGCAGAACTGTGAGCTGCCGCCGTTATAGCTGCCAATACTGATCTATATAATTTAAATGTACAAACCAAATTTGATCTTCCTATATTGACTGCAGTGACAACACACCTGTGAGGTATCCAAATACAAACTACATCATTAACTTACTGTCCTTGCTGTGACTATTCTAACCAGCTCACAGCATAGTATATAAGTTCTTTATATTGCCCTGTTATATGCTGTATTTGAACTGCGACTTCACACCAGGTCCATTCTATTGCTCTTCTGTATATTTCACTTGCACTGTGAGCTCTCCAGTTAGATTGTGAGTCTCGTTTCAGCTCCTAGGTTTGGTATATTGATCTATTATTTGTCTTACCCCTACTGTAACCTAACATCTGGTTTATTGTGAATTGCATTGCTCTTCTGCATATTTTACCTGCATTGTGAATTTTAAGTGCAGATTGTGGGTCTCACGGGTGGAGACTGGTCACTGTGGGCACCTTTGTGCCTCCCCCCTTTCCGGCCTAGCTTGTCTGGGTTGGTCACTTCCCATTCCCCTTTTCCCTTTCTTTTGGTCGTATCCCCTTTTCTCTGAGGTGCATGAGGGTCTGTAGGGACCGCCTTATCTGTGGAAACTTGTACGCTTATCAGGCCGTGCCACTTTCCTTAACCTATTGTTTGCTGAGCATTATATTTAGATCAGACTAACCCCCCCTCTCAAATTGTAGTGCCCTCCTGGGACATTTGCAGAGTCCTTGACTCTCCCTCTAGAGATAACTTGCTTGGGTCTGTCCCCTCTCCTCCCCCTTTCCTGCCTAGCTTGTCTAGGTGGGTCACCTCCCTTTTCCCCCCTCTTTTGAGGAAGTATCACATGAAACCTGAG
The DNA here is from genome assembly GCF_027579735.1 of Bombina bombina. Lineage (NCBI taxonomy): Eukaryota > Metazoa > Chordata > Amphibia > Anura > Bombinatoridae > Bombina > Bombina bombina. The sequence continues at coordinate 404,092,116 of NC_069504.1, forward strand.
GAGAAGTTGCATACCTGTGATCCGCCAGAGTAACCTTACCACCCACATAGGTTCTGTTCGGGCCTACTGCCCAAGCTGGAGAGTAATGTAGTAATGTATACTTAATATGTGACAGTTTCTTGTGAGATGATACTCAGCCCCACTCTAAAGGTTCTTGTGTAATGCTCATTATATACATGTCAAATGCTAAACTTCTTTTTCAGCAGCGGTGCATCCATATTAGGTCTCAAGGGGGCTTCTGGTCTTTACCTTTATTGCTTTTATTAGTGGCTAGTCTTTTCAATATGCCACATTCAGCCAGGAAGCACCCCAATTCAGCATCGAAATCTAAGAAGACGGTCTATGATCACTTTATACAACCAGCCAAAGGCACAAACATGGAATCCCAGAGAGAACTAAGTGACCCTGACTCACAGGATGAGGAATATCAATCCAGTATTAACTCATCATCTGCCTCCCAACACTTCATCACTGAATCCACGTTGAAGAAAATGTTAGCCACGCAGACCAAATATATAACACCGGAAATACAATGCAGTTATGCAGAACTTAAAAAGGAGATTTCTGAAATCAGTGAAAGAGTAGATGCACTGGAATGGAAGCAGGACAATATCATGGTGGATAAATCATACTTCTTTCACACTCAGAAAACTTAGCCGACCAAATCTCTCAAGTAGAACTCAAGCTGGTGGATGTTGAGGACAGGTCCAGACGTAACAACATCAGATTTAGGGGAGTTCCAGAGTCTTTCTCTCCGACTGAGCTGCAACAGTTTCTACTAGATTTGTTCCACAACCTAATAGGCACCCCTGAGGGTCTAACCAGCACAATGGAAAGAGCACATAGGGCCCTACGCCCCAGATCAGTGGCCCCTGACAAGCCACATGATGTAATAGTCTGTTTCCACAGTTTCCTGTACAAAGATACATTGATCCAAGCAGCCTTCAAGAAGCCACCACTCAGCAAGAGATTTAAAGATATACAACTCCTCGCTGATCTATCGACTTACACCCTCCAACAAAGAAGGCAATTCCAACCTGTTATTGTCGTCCTGAATAAAAATAATATTAAGTACAGATGGGGCTATCCTACCAGACTCATCATTACGAAGGACAATCAAACTTAAGTGGCTGCAACAATGACTCAAGGCCTGTCTCTGCTGACAGGCTGGGGCCTCCTACCTGAACCCTCTCAGCAGCGATATCCTCCTACCCCAAATTATGCGCCTCTGGACCAGAGTGGTCAGCAAAAGATCAAAGAATAAAAAGGGCTAAGATGCTGCAACTCCCGGACACTAGCTGATTTCATGGGGCTGCTTCCTGCTTCCTTACTTTAAAACCTACTCCTTTTCTGAAGACTCACCATCCACACCTATAGGCCTATGCAATTGCAATTGGACGATTAACTTTTTGATCTCTCTCCTAGTAGCAGCCTCCTAGTCCACTACATCTGCACAAGTTTAAAAAGGCACTATTGATAATGTTTACACTTTTAATGTTTTACTGATTAAGTTATGGTTTACTGTTGTTATAGAGTGGGGCTGATGTTCTCAGCCCTATACACTTTGTTCTACTCCAAAATGTTGTCCCCCGCCCCCCCATTTAGAAGCCCACGCTAGGGCTCCTTGAGGTGGACTATTTCCACCGCATTTTTGGGCGCTCTTTTAGTGTCCGTCTTACCCATCCACACTTCCCCCAAAGTCCCTTCCTTCCCTATCTAACCCTATCCTATAACCTATCCCCATTGTTATAGCTTCTTCCTCTCTTCTCCACTGCCTGACATGTCCTCTATTTGGTTACTAACTCATAACGTTAGGGGTCTCAACTCCCCTCACAAACGTAGCCTTTTACTTAGATCCCCTTCAAGAAACAAACTGGCTACATAGCAAACCCCTTAAACTTACCTCAAAGACCTATATACACATTGAATCGACCTCCTTCACTAAAAAAGCAAGGGGAGTGGCAATTTTACTACATAAGCGACTTGGCTTTTAATTAGTACAAGTTATCAAAGACTCTCAGGTGAGATAGGTTATCATAATCTGTAAATTAAATCATGTGGTCTATACTCTGGCCTCTGTATATCTTCCGAACACTAACCAGCCAAGATGCCTTAAAAACATTCTCCATGTCCTAACACAGGTCCAACAGGGCTGAGTCCTCTTATCCAGGGATTTTATATATGGTCTGGGACCATAGAATTGACAGGAAAACTACCACTAAGGCTAAGGCGCTTTCCCCAGCTGAACAATTATCTGATAGATACCGACATTTAATGTCCTGTTCAGGCTTCTATGGTATTTGGAGAGTCCTTCACCAACAAAACAATGACTATACACACTTCTCACATCCACACAGACTGTACTCTAGGTTAGGCTACATATTCTCCACAGCAGACTCTCTTGACCTAGTTACGCAGGCCAAGCTATCCCTATGTGCCTGGTCTGATCATGACCTGGTGCAGGCTGATATACATTCTGCTAATACCACACGTCCTAGAACTACCTGGCACCTGCCCCATCACATTTAGGAGATGTGCCCTTCAGGAAGGAGCTCCGTAGAGACATCATACACTACATACAAGCCAATGATAATGCGTCGGTCAGAGACGACACCTTATGGGGTGCTGCCAAAGCCACTATTAGGGGACTCCTGATCACTAAGCAGGCACATCTTAGGAAGCAAGCTGGCCTTACACTTTCACAAGCCCATATCAAATTGAGACAGTTAGAAGGTCAAAATAGGCGCACTATGGACATGGTCATCACACTTCAAATCTTTGCAGTTAGGAATCACATCTCCCAACTTGAGCTTCCCTGAACACAGCTTAACCTCACCAAATTAAAGCAGATGTTCTACTATAAGTGTAATAAGGCAGACACCTTACTAGTCAATAAAATAAGAAACAGGGCGGGTGCTTCACAAATCCACTCTATATGTACTTCAGGCTCTCTCCTTCAGATTCCATCACAAATAGGTGGGGCATTCAATGACTATTATGCTAAGCTATATAATATTGCTACATCTAAATTATCGGGGTCCACCCCCCAAGATGACATACGTACCTATTTAAACGCCTTGTCACTACCCACACTCAACACAGAGCAGCGAGACCTTCTAAGCTCTCCTTTTTCACTCTCGGAAATCATGACGGTCATGAGAAATGCAAAGTCCTTCAAGTAACCTGGCCCAGATGGCTTCCCAGTCCATTTTTATAAAGTCTTCGCTCGGGAGCTTTCTCCCTTATTACTCAAGCTTTATAATCTATCTAGAGAAGAAGGCTACTTCCAGAAAGAATTTTTAGAAGCCACCATAGTTACCATTTTAAAACCAAATAAGGACCCCTCTCTCTGTGCCAGCTATCGGCCAATCTCCTTGATAAATACTGATATAAAGTTTTATTCTAATATTTTGGCTAACCGGATTGTGAATCTATTACCGTCCCAACGAGAGGGTCCAAACAACACCAGGAGACTACTTAACATCCTTACCCTATCCTCTCAGCTTAATAAGACATTCTCAGTTATCTCTCTTGATGCAGAGAAGCCTTTCGACCGGGTTAGATGGCAGTATCTCTGATAGGTTCTCGAACACTTTCGTCTCCCTAGTAATATGGTAAATGTGATCAAAGCCCTTTACTCGACTCCCACTGCTTCCGTGAGCGAATTGGACTTCCACTCCCCTCTCTTCACTATCACAAATGGCACTAGACAGGGCTGTCCTCTGTTGCCGCTACTGTTCGCTCTGGCAATTGAACCATTGGTGGAACAAATAAGGGCGGACCCTCAAATTCAAGGTGTCACTTTGTTTGGCACTTCACACAAAATTGCGCTATTTGCGTACAAGTCACACTTTTTTTCGTCTGAACCCAAGCAGACCATTGCCAAACTTTTGGAGATGCTAACCTCCTTAGGTGCCCACTTTTACTACAAACCGAACCTCTAAAAAACGGAGGTGTACACGCAAGGTTTCACAGCTGAACAACTAGCTCCCTTAAAAAGAAGCTTAAATTTTACTTGGACGGAACACCTGGGTGTTCGACTTTCTAGTTGTCTCCCCTAGATAATTAAAGACAACTACCTCCCTCTCCTTACCTCGCTTCGCTCCCTAAAGAAGGATTGGAATTTGTCGCACGTGTCTTGATTTGGTAGGATTGCAGCATTGAAAATGTCTTTCCTCCCCAGGCTCACCTGCCTGTTCAGATGCCTCCACATCAAGATTCCTAAGCACATCTTGCTCCAATTTCAGAGCAGGCTAACAAAATATATCTGGCAGGACAAACCCCCCAGAGTGTCGTACAGAATACTCCAACTCTCTAAAATTTCTGGAGGTATAGCTTCACCGTCGGTTCTCTGGTACTACGAGGGAGCTATGCTCACTCACGTGTCTCAATGGGGAGTTAAAATTCCCCACTCTAAATGGAGATCCATCAAGCAAGCTTCCTTGCCCTACTACATTAGCTTGCGAGACCTAATCTGGACCCCGCCACACTGCCGCAGAGAACTGGACTTCAATCAATCCAGTTGTCCGTGAATGTCTAGACTTCTGGAACAGGATTGCTCGCCCGCTGACACTTTGGGAGACTCTTTGGGACCTGGGACCTAGGTTGCATAGGCCTCTTTCCCTCCATTACTCTTTACTCAGTGGTACACAGTGCCCTGAACACCAGCTCATCTGGCACATTTGGAATCATTGCTAGAAACACGAGTTATGGGAGCATGCCTTCTCTCTAACCCAGAAGGCCATACACTGCACAATGTTTTATGAGACTTATTACAAACTCTTATCCCACTGGTATTATGTTCCTACCAGATTGGCGAAAATGTTCCTGAGTGCATCCCCCGAGTGTTGGAGGAATTGCGGTCGCAGAGGTAACATGTTTCATATTTGGTGGGAGTGCCCTGTTATTCAGCCCTTGTAGCAGCAATGCTTTTCAGTCCTATCTAATATGGGTATCTGTAACTGGTTAATATGATTTTTCTATGTAGTACAGGAATTAAATATAATATGTGTTACACCTAATATTTATTAATACTATGTAGAAGTATTAACATATGTTTCAGGTGTGGTTGATGGAAAAATCACTATTTCAGTATCACAACTTATCTTATTAACTTCATAAGACAAGAGTAAAAGAATTATGAAAGTAAAAGTCAATGGTTCTCAATTAATTTTCTTATCAGATAATGCAGAACATGTAGTTGTTTTTTGAAAGGTATCCAATATATAACGTGAGAAGTTGCTTTCAAAATAATCTTTGTATAACCTTCAGATTAGGTATTGCATTGGTTAAGCACAAATGGAGGAAACAGCCGTTGATACAATAGCAAGCAGGAGTTAATAGCGGACAACAGAGAAAAACATTGTTTGATATGATTACTACACAGTTCTAGGTAATAAACCTATAGTCACTCGGATAGATGAAGCTGTACCTTAAAGTCAGGATCGCCTTTTTACCGGAGACTTGCGGCTGTTGAAATAACTTGCGGTTGCAGAGAGTTACTGTGATCCGGTCTGCTCTGAGAATGGCGTCTGACGTCAGAGCACGAGTTGCGGCAGGTAGCCGAATGTAAGAATCCAAATCTGTAAATGGTAAGCGTTATGATATAATGTTGCAAAGTAAAAGTATCTTTACCATCCTCTGTAGGGAATCCTTTGTTGAAGTATTTGAGAGATTATTTAAATCCAAGAAGTAACTCAAATGTAGTCGTTGGTAGAAAGACGGCTGAAAAAGAGACTTGCACAAGCACTGTTAGAAATTAATAGTAAGCAGCGTACTTAGTTGCGGTATCTTAAAGAGAAAAGTTCTGAACAAATACAGGATCCAGAATCCAATTGAATTGAGTGTATATAGGTTATCCAAGAGCTCAGGATAAGTTGTACTACCGAGGCAGTTCTAACAAATTACTAAGCAAGGAATGACAGTTTTCCAGGTGTTTTAAAAGGGGGTGTGAATGCATGATAGGTCAGTCAGAATTTAAAGGTATACACACAATTTATGGAACCTGACAGGACCCCCTCCTCAGCCAAGCTGTCCCACAGCTTGAGGCCGTGGACGATCAGGAAAACGTTGGTGAAACTGAGCCACTAGACGAGGAGCTTGAAGATTCGAGGATGGTTCCCAGCTGTCTTCTTCTTCGGTAAAATTTTTCCAACGAACTAAATACTGTAACACTCCTTTATAGAATCTGGAATCGAGCAATGTTTGAACTTCATAAACCCCTGAATCCTCCGAATTCAAGTTGGATGGGAGAAGTGGAAGAGTTGATCTAGTGGGAAGATAAGGCTTAAGCAATGATACATGAAAAGTTGGGTGAACTTTCAAAGTATCAGGCAGAGTTAGCGTGACTGCATTCTCATTAACAATTTTTGAAACAGGAAAAGGACCACAAAACTTTTGGGTTAGTTTTCTGCTAGGTACCTGTATGCGGAGGTTTTTTGTGGATAACCAAACCATATCACCAATTTTATACACAGGAGGCTTCCTATGACGTAAGTCATAAAAGTATTTTTGTGTTGCTTGTGCTTTGGCAATATTGTCCTTGAGAAACCTGAAGTTATCAAGAATGGTATTATTCAACTCGTCTACAGTCGGAGATACGGATGGAGTAACTGAGAGTGAATCAAAATTTGGATGATAAGCATAGTTGGCAAAGAATGGTGTAAGTTTTGTTGAGGAATTGGTTAAGTTGGTGTATGCAAATTCTGCGAGTGCCAAAAACTTATGCCAATCATTTTGTTGATATGAACAGAAACATCTTAGATATTCGTCCAACCACTGATTTAATCTTTCTGCTTGTCCATTAGCTTGAGGATGGAAAGAAGTAGTATAATGGTGATCTATTTTCAGGGAAAGACACAAGTTTCTCCAAAAGCGTGAGGTAAATTGAGAACCTCTGTCAGATATTATTGTTTTTGGGATACCATGTAATTTGATGATGTTATCGATGAACAATGTAGCTGTTTCAGATGATGATGGTAATTTGTGAAATGGCAGGAAGTGTGCCATTTTAGTGAAGGTGTCAATGACAACTAATATAGTCGTATAATTATTTGATGGTGGTAATTCAACAATAAAGTCCATACTAATTTGTTGCCATGGACCTTCTGCGATGGAAATAGGCATTAATAGACCATAAGGAGATTTTCTTTCTGTTTTCGAAACTTGACAAACCACACAAGATTTAACAAATTCAAGGACTGAGGAAAACATGTTAGGCCACCAATATTTTCTGGATAATAAGTCCATAGTGCGTGAAACGCCAGGATGTCCGGCTAGAGGAGAATCATGATGTTGTTGTAAAATTTGATGCCTCAGTTCGATAGGAATATACATCTTCCCTTTTAAATAATAGATACCATCCTTCTGGGATATGTGAGTGTTCTTAATTGTTGGTGGTTGAGTAGAAAACCTTTTAACCTGCTTAAGAAAGGTTGTAGTGAAACCTAGGAATCGGTCTGTAGGAATGATACTTGTTGGGTTTGTTACCTCAGGTAAATCTGATTCCTGCCGTGAAAGAGCATCGGCTTTGCCATTCTTAGAGGCAGGACGGTAGATTATTTGGAAATCAAATCTAGAAAAGTAAAGAGACCAACGTACTTTTCTAGATGAAAGTGTTTTATTATTTTGTAAATATTGCAGATTTTTATGATCAGTGAATATTATGATAGGATGTAAAGCCCCTTCTAAGAGATGTCTCCAAAACTCCAATGCCTTACGGATGGCTAGTAACTCCTTATCACCTATTGCATAATTCCTCTCGGCTGGATTCATTGCTTTAGAAAAAAATGAAACAGGGTGTAATGGTTCAGTATTAGTTTTTTGTTGTGAGAGTACTGCACCAATAGAATGATCAGAGGAGTCAACCTCGAGAATATAAGGTAGGTTAACATCAGGAAACCTCAAAATAGGAGCAGTCGTGAAGGATGTCTTTAGTTGTTCAAAAACTTTAGTATGGTTTGGAGTCCATTTGAAAGGTAGATTTGTTCCTGTCAATTGTGTGAGTGGTTTGACAATCTCTGAGAAACCCTTAATAAATTTTCGATAATAATTCGAGAAACCTAGGAATCTCTGCAACTCCTTTTTATTCATAGGTGTGGGCCAATCTTTTACAGCTTCGACTTTTTCAGTCTGCATTTGTATACCAGAGGGTGAGATGGTGTAACCCAAAAAAGATATGGTGGTGTCATGGAATGAACATTTCTCGGGTTTGGCATAAAGTTTATGAATTCTGAGCCTAGCCAACACCCATCGAACGTGTTTGATATGTTCCTCTTCATTTCTTGAATAAATTAAAATATCATCGAGATATACCACCATGCACACGTCCAGCAAATCTCTAAAGATGTCGTTAATGAAATGCTGGAACGTGGCAGGGGCGTTACAGAGACCGAATGGCATCACTAAGTACTCAAAAAGACCGTATCTGGTCCTGAACGCTGTGAGCCATTCGTCCCCTTGGCGTATACGAATGAGATTATACGCACCTCTAAGATCAAGCTTAGAAAAAATTGTTGCATCAGTTAATCTTTCAATTAACTCCGGAATTAAAGGTAACGGGTAGCGGTTCTTTACTGTGCATTTGTTTAGTTCCCGGTAATCAATTATCGGTCTTAGAGTTTTGTCTTTATTTGTGACAAAGAACATTCCGGATGCTGTAGGAGATGTAGAAGGTCTTATAAAACCCTTGCGTAAATTTTCAGAGAGATACTCTTTTAAGTGATTGAGTTCAGGTTGGCTTAATGGATATAGATGACCTACAGGAAGAGTAGAACCAGGAATTAACTCTATCGGACAATCGTATATCCGATGTGGAGGTAGAGTCTCCGCTTCTACCTTACTAAATACATCAGAGAAATCTGTGTAGAATGATGGTAATGGTGAAGTATTGGAGTCTGTGAGTAATATGTCTTGTTGAGGATGACATGTATCTTTGCAATAGGCTGAGGAAAAGCTTACTTGTAGAGTTTGCCAGTTAATAAGAGGATTGTGTAACTGTAGCCATGTTAGACCTAAAACAAGAGGGAAATGAGGTGATGGAATGATGTCAAAAACAATAAATTCAGTATGCCCTGAATCAGTAGAAGTTAAAAGAGGAATAGTGTGTTGAGTGATAGGTCCTGTTGTGAGAGTGGACCCATCAATAACTCTGAGGAATACAGGTGATTTCTTTTCAACAACAGGTATTTTATTGAGGTGAACAAAATTGATATCCATAAAATTGCCTGAAGCTCCGGAGTCAATTATTGCTTTGGCGTTCAACCTCTTATGGTCCCACTGTATTAAAAGAGATAAGTCACAATAAGTTTGGGAACTATTATGAGAATCAGTTTTATGCATAAATGTAAACTTACTCTTCTTATTCTTGCTTAGAGTTGGACAGTCAGCGACTGTGTGGGTAGGGTCGGCACAATACATACATAGGCGCTGTGCCCTGCGACGTAATTTTTCATCTGTAGTTAGGGGTCCTCTCAACATACCAATCTCCATGGGGGTGATCTTTTCTGTTGTAGTTCCGGGTACTTTTGGATGAACTGTGGTTTGAACTTTATACCGGGAATCAGTATGAAAGCGTTCTGCTTTACGCTCTCGAATTCGGCGATCTATTTGTGTAGCCAATCTCATTAAGGCTTCAAGAGACTCAGGCATTTCAGTGCGTGCAAGCTCATCCTTCAAGGTTTCCGAAAGACCAAGTCTGAATTGATTTCTGAGCGAAATTCGACTCCAAGATGAGTCTGTAGCATATAACTTAAATTCCGTTATATAGTCCTCTACGGGCCTTTTACCTTGTTTTAAGTGTCTCATTTTCAACTCTGCAGAAAGCTGAATATCGGTGTCACAGTAAAGTTCATCCATGGCCTGAAAGAAATCACTTACAGAATTCAAAAGAGGAGAGTTAGCTTCACACAGTTGGTCTGCCCAACACCTAGGTTCAGCCCTTAGATAGGATATGGTGGTTAAGACTTTCACCCTGTCATTGGGGTATGTTCTAGGTTTTAAGCTATATAGGAGTGCACATGCATTTTTGAACTGTCTATATGACCTCCTATCTCCTGAAAATATTTCTGGTAGACTTGGGGTTCCAGAGAGCTGGAATATTGTTCTTTGGAATCTTTTATAAGGCCCCTCAATACTTTGTTCTCAGTTTGTAAATCTATGATGGCTTTTCCCATCTGGTCCATCTTTTGGGACATGTCATATACAACCTGTGGGAGGTCTGGTTGTTCCATTGATATATTTTTTTTTTTTTTATGGCTTAGTAATATGTAACTGGTTAATATGATTTTTCTATGTAGTACAGGAATTAAATATAATATGTGTTACACCTAATATTTATTAATACTATGTAGAAGTATTAACATATGTTTCAGGTGTGGTTGATGGAAAAATCACTATTTCAGTATCACAACTTATCTTATTAACTTCATAAGACAAGAGTAAAAGAATTATGAAAGTAAAAGTCAATGGTTCTCAATTAATTTTCTTATCAGATAATGCAGAACATGTAGTTGTTTTTTGAAAGGTATCCAATATATAACGTGAGAAGTTGCTTTCAAAATAATCTTTGTATAACCTTCAGATTAGGTATTGCATTGGTTAAGCAGAAATGGAGGAAACAGCCGTTGATACAATAGCAAGCAGGAGTTAATAGCGAACAACAGAGAGAAAGATTGTTTGATATGATTACTACACAGTTCTAGGTAATAAACCTATAGTCACTTGAATAGATGAAGCTGTACCTTAAAGTCAGGATCGCCTTTTTACCGGAGACTTGCGGCTGTTGAAATAACTTGCGGTTGCAGAGAGTTACTGTGATCCGGTCTGCTCTGAGAATGGCGTCTGACGTCAGAGCACGAGTTGCGGCAGGTAGCCGAATGTAAGAATCCAAATCTGTAAATGGTAAGCGTTATGATATAATGTTGCAAAGTAAAAGTATCTTTACCATCCTCTGTAGGGAATCCTTTGTTGAAGTATTTGAGAGATTATTTAAATCCAAGAAGTAACTCAAATGTAGTCGTTGGTAGAAAGACGGCTGAAAAAGAGACTTGCACAAGCACTGTTAGAAATTAATAGTAAGCAGCGTACTTAGTTGCGGTATCTTAAAGAGAAAAGTTCTGAACAAATACAGGATCCAGAATCCAATTGAATTGAGTGTATATAGGTTATCCAAGAGCTCAGGATAAGTTGTACTACCGAGGCAGTTCTAACAAATTACTAAGCAAGGAATGACAGTTTTCCAGGTGTTTTAAAAGGGGGTGTGAATGCATGATAGGTCAGTCAGAATTTAAAGGTATACACACAATTTATGGAACCTGACAGTATCCCTCTCCCTAAATCACCGTCCATAGTCTTACTACACTTAAAAGTCCACACTCTACCCATGGAGAAGGACATCTTCTATAAACTAAACAATTCTGACCTGTTTGTACTTGTCTGGGCAGACTGGAAGGAGCAATACAACACTGAGTGGAAATCAAACATAACGACCCCTGACCACTAGCTAGTGATGGAGCATTAGAGTACGTCTATGACTGACACAACAGATTACTGTTAGTGACATTGCCACTCCCTGACCCCCCCTCTTCTCCCTTCCCCTTTCTCAGTTCCCCTACCTCCTTTGCCCCCAATTTCAGTGAAGACGACATGTTAAGGGCCTATGAGTCCTATTTGCACTTTAATCTTACCCTTCAGTTTCATTCTACTATACAGAGAATTTATTTTGTTATTTAATTTGAATAACTTTTTCGAGAGTCATGTTTTCTTATAACATTCAGTTAGAGCTATAGACCATTTTTCCAATTTATATGTTTTTGATTATTTGCCTTATACAATCATTGCCTTCTCTTTTATTCTTTGTACTCTGAATATGTTGGTCAATAAAGCTCTTTTGAAAACTCAAAAAAAAGGGCTATATTACAAGTGGAGCGGTACTTTGCGCTTCAACTAGAGCGATAACTCCACTAGAATTAAGATTGTTGTGCTAGTCGGGTTGCATTCTTATTATAAGTTTAAAGTAAACTATTTTCACTCTAGCTTTAATCCAACTAGCGCAAAAATCCAAATTTAGAATATTGTGTCCACGTTCATGTCAATGGAGAAAAAAAGTGGAAAAAAAAACACAATCACATATTCTCATTAGTGCTAACCCGACATGAAAATATTAATATTTAATATTACAATGTTCTTTTCATAACTGAATATGTTCTATTTGTACAGAAATAAATATTTATACATATATCTTATGTTTTTTTGGTACAATATATTTATACATACATATATATATCCATAAATACTTAAAACATATTCTGCTATGTGCAGAACATTGGAATGTGAAATTTTTAAGGTAAATACATATTTAAAACTTTTATTAAGAATGAATATTGAATAAATATGTTTTTACATGTTTTTATCTACTTTACTACAAAGGGCTCCAATACACTTATATATACTGTATGTCTGTATATGTATACATATATATTTATGTGTTTATATGTATATATATATATATATATATATATATATATATATATATATATATATATATATATATATATATATGTCTGTAAATACATATATACACATATAAATACATAAATACATATGTACACATATATATATACACATATATTTACATACAAATACATATTTAGATATGTATATGTACAGTAAGTATCTCTATGTTAAAGGACTTTGCCAGCTTTTGTTTTTCTAACACCCAAGATCTCAAATCTTTGAGCACTTATTACTTTTTTGTGCAATATTTGTTTAAGAAATCATTTTTATTAGACAGTGTTATTATGAGTGTAAGTGTACATTGTAATGTATTTTTGATGTGTTTTGTAAAACTTTTTATTTTTGAGAAACAGTTCACCACAGCTCTGAGGACACAGTAATCATTCTAGCATAAATGGCAATCGCGTTTACTTTCAACATATAATACGAGCAGTAGGCCAGATGAGCGCAAACCCTCGCAAATTGCACTCCACTATAATGCTTAATTTTGCAAATGTACGTGCTGCAAATATGATATTCATAATCCTTTCACTGAGTTCTCATACACTTGTGTGAGCCCTAATTTGATCCTCTAGGGATATTATAATTGCTCAATTTCTGTTTATTTAATGGGAATGTTTGCTTATTTGGTATCCATTTGAGTGGAACTGATGTTAGTACATTGCAGAGGCTCATTACTTGCTTTAGATCTGCTTTCTTTTGTGAATGTTTTGCAAAACTCTTTAAAAATATATGAATACTAAAAAGAGATTGTTTGTTTGTATTTCTATGCTTTGACATACAGATTAAAAACCCAGTATTAGATATAGGGAAAGGATATATTTTACAAATAAATAGTTAATAATAATAATAATGGTGCCAAAATGCATGCAATTTAAATATTTATGGTAGTTAGATCTCTTCTATACAAGACAAGGACATAAATCCCGATCGAATACGATTGGGTGAATTTACACCCCCTGCTAGCAGCCAATCTACAGGGGGCGGCATTGCATCAGCAGTTCACAAGAACTGCTGGTGCAATGATAAATACCGGCAGCGTATGCTGTCTGCATTTATCGATGTGCAGCGGACATGATACGCTACATCGTATCATGTCTGCTCGCACTATGTTAAATATACCCCATAGAAGTCATCACCATAAGACAGAAATATATAAACATGTAAAAGGCAGTACAACAGCAAGGTTCTGCTGTGCTAGCTGGACACTTAGGGCTAGATTACAACTGGTGAGCTAACCTTTGCATGCAGCAAAAAGGGATTTATCATGACTCTTTGCACCGTATTAAAAATTTAAAGTAAACACTTTCATTGGTGCCCTTTCGAATCAAGTAGCTGAAAACATGTAAAATCATATTTTTGCAATAATCATTTTTAATATAGGTTTTAACTATGTATTCAATGTAAACATATCACATTTTCTTCACATACAGGAATATGTTCTATGCATTTATAAACAAAATAACAATGAAGAGTAGGCAATCTGCAAAGAGTCCTTATTTATTTCAGATTAAATCTTAACCAGGACCGGTATACATACATTCCCTCTCCCCTCCTCCTACAATCAGGAGATTACCTTGATAGATGATCTGTGCAGCAGTCGAATCGGAGCTTAGTTTCTCCACAGCCAGGCACTATCCGTGTGCTCCACGAGCCGAAATCAACTCGGTAGCTGAATCAGCTTATCGCCCGGCGTTCATTCACTTGCACGCTGTCATGAATCCGGATGCAAGGTTCCGCTGACGTCAGGAATGACGTGTCCACAGGGAGGGGAAGTGTACCGGTACCTGGTAATCTGCAAAAGCCCGACCAGGCGGGTACAGCAGTTCCAAGGACTGGTAGTACGAGAGAACAGTTGAAGATGATGAGCCGCTGTATGTAAAAATAGTAATCTTTATTGAACAAAAAATTTAAAAAATCTGGGAAGCATCCCACAGTGACAGGTAGGTAGAGTACCACTGCTAACATGTTTCGGCCCTTCCGACTGTAGTCATAGCATGTAGTACTAGTTCACAGGTGAATCAATTTGTTGAGTATCTCAACAATAATGATTATGGTTTGAAATTCACTTTTGAACACAACTCAAAAACTATTAGTTTCCTTGATTTCAGTCTTGAATAATACCAAGGTTTTCCGCAAACCTATCTCGGGTAACACTCTGCTTCATGCAGATAGCTGCCACCCCAAAAATATTTCCTATGCTGTTGCCAAAGGCCAATTCTCCAGATTAAAGAGAAATTGCAGTAGGGAGGCTGACTATCTAAAAGAAGCCAATAATCTTGAACAGAGATTGAGGGAACGTAAATTCAGTAATAGTCACATTAAAGGGACACTCAGGTTAAATTACATTTTCATGATTCAGAGATACAGCATGTAATTTTAAACAACTTTCCAATTTACTTCCATTAAAAAAAAATGTGCACAGTCTTTTATATTTACAATTTTTGAGTCACCAGATCCTACTGAGCATGTGCAAGAATTTACAGACTATACGTATATGTATTTGTTATTGGCTGATTGCTATCACATGGTACAAGGGGAGTGGAAATATACATTACTTTGAAATGTGTTCTAAAAAAATCTACTACTCATTAGAAGTTCAGACTAAGTGCTATTGCATTGTCTTTTTATCTTGCATTTGTTGATTATGCAAATCTAATGTGTTGACTGGTCCTTTAAGGAAGCCAAGATCAGAGTTATGGAGATACCCAGGGATAAACTTTTAAAAGATAGTCCAGGATATCAAACCAACTTTCAAGGGAGTTCATTTTGTAACAATGTATAGTGATCAATATTCAAGCATCTGCAGTATAATAAAAAAAACACTTTCCTTTACTCGCAGCTGATGAACAGCTTAAAGATGCAGCACAACAAGGTATAAGATGCACATATAAAAAGAGTCGCACTTTAGGGAACATTCTGTCTCCCACTCAGTTACAATCACCCAAATAATCAGTTCATCGCTATCACACAGAGGTATGTTCAGGTGTGGACATCGCAAATGTAAGCGGTGTGAATATGTTCAAGTCTCAAGCACATTTACATCAGCTACAACAGGCAAAATCTATGACATCAGGGCATGCATGAATTGCACTCATACACATGTCATTTATTTCATTACCTGCATCAAATGTAACATCCAATATGTAGGGCTCACGTCTAGAGACATCAACACAAGAATGAGGGAACACATCTCCACATTGGAAAGAGGCAAATCAACCTCGCTTTTAGTACAGCATTTTGCAACTCTTCACAATAGCAAATTGGACACCTTTAGGTGGATAGCCATTGAAAATGTTGCAGTACCTAAGAGAGGAGAAGACATTGAGAGCATACTGGCCAAGCGTGAGGTGTTCTGGATTTTCCATCTCAGAACCAGAACACCTCAGGGCCTAAATTCCAGGTATGACCTGATTAATTTTTGGGAGTAACTTGTATAATCATTTTCTGTGACAATCTTGCAACTTATTTATTTTAGCTCACATCTTTAGTCCTGTCCTCTCATTTCCCGTGGAGAGGTAACATTTGAGATAGGATATTATGTGACTTTCAATTCTATATTTTGTGTTTACTGCCTATATGTATCTTTATCCAATGTCTATTCTATCAATATGCCATATTATGTATCTATGCGTACACTTTGTTGCAGCACAGCATTTATTATGAATATTTATATTATTCTTGATTTCATAGATAGATTTAAAATTTGCATAGCAACATATACCAGTCCCTATATATGATTAGAAGTTTTCAAGAAGGGCATTTATGTGTTAATGTGCACTTGTCAATTGTGATAGGCATTTTTTATTTTAACTATTGGTCAATCAGGCAACACTTTACCTGTTTTAAGCTACACTTGTGAACTAGTACTACATGCTATGACTACGGCCGGAAGGGCCGAAACATGTTAGCAGTGGTACGCTACCTACCTGTCACTATGGGATGCTTCCCAGATTTTTAAAATTTTTTGTTCAATAAAGATTACGATTTTTACATACAGCGGCTCCTTATCTTCAACTGTTCTCTCCTACTACCAGTCCTTGGAACCGCTGTACCCGCCTGGTCGGGCTTTTGCAGATTACCAGGTACCGGTACATTTCCCCTCCCCATGGACATGTCATTCCTGACGTCAGTGGAACCTTGCATCTGGATTCATGACAGCATGCAAGTGAATGAACACCGGGCAATCAGCTGATTCAGCTACCGAGTTGATCTCGGCCCGTGGAGCATACGGATAGTGCCTGGCTGTGGAGAAATTAAGCTCCGATTCGACTGCTGCACAGATCATCTATCAAGGTAATCTCCTGATTGTAGGAGGAGGGGAGAGGGAGTGTATGTATACCAGTCCTGGTTAAGATTTAATCTGAAATAAATAAGGACTCTTTGCAGATTGCCTACTCTTCATTGTTATTTTGCTTATTTGGGTATTAGCTGGTAATACCTAGGCATTGCTGCTTTGACTGTACTGCTTCTGACTGGGAGAATCACATATATTCATTTGTTTATTACAATTGTGTGATTATGGAAGCACCCACTAGTTCCACATTTTTCTCCCTATTGCCTGCAGAAACAAGGGATAATCCGGGCTTTGATTGCAATAAAATATTTTCAGATGATAAGGGAGTATTGTCCCTAAGTACTTTATTCGATCAAATGGAGCAATTGATTTTTAAGGAAAACAAAGCCCAATGGGACATATGGACTTTTGAGAATTACATAAAAGCTAAGATGATTCCCGACTTCCGGTGGGCGGGTGATCCGACAAGTCGCACAAGAAGAGAGCTCCGTGCGACCTGTGTGAGAATAGGGAGACAAACACCTAAACCAGACCCCAACTCTGTTCCTTGGCAGCAACATACACTGCAGTCTGCCGGAACCCTCAAGAGCCAGGAGCCACTACTTTGCTCCACCACCGGAGGAGACTCAGGGCATGGATAGCTTATCTACAGACCTCAGAGCTTTTTCATAACGCTTGACAAATGTGGAACAGAAAACGGCGGAGGGAGAGGAAAGGTACAGGGAAACGGTTTCTTCTATCACAACTCTCCAAAAGCAAAACAAGATGCTACAAACCAAGTTAGATGATTTGGAAAACGGAACAACCTTAGGATAGTAGGAGTGCTAGAATCTGTTCCCCCGAGGGCCTTAATGAACTTTGTAGAAACTATCCTCCCAGGCCTACTCAAACTTCCGCCTACAAGCATACCATGTATTGCAGAGAGAGCCCACAGAGTAGGAGCTTCTCAGCCGGAAGGTGCGCCAAGGCAGATAATGGTGCGCTATCTTAACTTCAAAGACAAAACACAACTGCTCAGAGACAAATGTCACCTATCGTTTTTGAAGAGAGAAAGATCTTCATCTTCCAAGACTACTCCGCAGAAGTTTCAAAGAAGAGAAGAGAATTCACGCCCTACTGCAGAGACCTAATAGCCCAGGGTGAATCCATAGCACTCCTGTACCAAGCCAGATTGTGACTCCAAACACCACAAGGCCCAAAGATATTTGAGACGCCAAAACACCTACAGCTATTCTTGGACCAGACCAAGAGGCGCACAGATCAGGCACAGCAAGCTCAACAAGAAGAAGATGAAGACACCTGAACCAGGACAAAGCCATGTGGGCCACTGAGACACCCACTTAGGACTATTTGATTTACTCAGGCCAACTGGAGGGCCACAAAGCACTGAGAATGGTGCTAACCCCTGCTCTTATATCCTTTTCATTATTGGGGAGGGGGGAGGGCTTTTGGGATTCTGTGAAGTTTGAAAGTTTGAAAGTTTAAAAGTTTAATTATTGTTGGTGGTCAGAGCAAGCCAAATTCAGTTAGGGCAATTCCCTACTTACAGCTAGTACTGACGAAAGAGGGACGATATATGTATATATATATATATATATATATATATATATATATATATATATATATATATATATATATAGATATAGATATATTGTACTAACTTGTTGGTTATAATAAAGCCATTATAGGACATCCTGATAGGAGTGAACTCTCTCCCTTGGGCAGCTGGTGGTAAGTGCGTAAGATAGGCCAAACCTACTCTCTTCCTGTCACATTCTCATATACCCACTGAACACCCCCAAAAGGTTCTAACATGAAAGTTATATCTTGGAATGTAGGGGGCATCACATCCCCCAAAAAAAGGAAAGCCATTCTAAAGTATCTTAGGGACAAAGCGATACTGGCAGAGACTCACTTGTCAAGAGTAGAGCATCAGAAACTGAAACAGGGTTGGGTGGGAGAAGTATTCCACACCACATATGAAGGGAAAAGAGCCAGGGGGGTAGCTATCCTCTTTAGGAAAAATTTGGACTATACTCTTGTAAAACATTTAACAGACCACGAAGGTAGATATGTGTTAACAAAACTTAAACTGAAACACAAACACATCATCATTGGGGGAGTCTATGGCCCCCACACTGATAAAAAGGAATTCTGGAGAACCTTCAGCAATGTTGTAATGAAATTTGCTGACTCCCAAGTGATTCTAGGAGGGGACTACAACATAGCGCCCCAAACCCCGGCAGATAGATTCAGAGACCAAAGTGCAACTGTAAGGCATAACGCGACCCATAGAAATGTGAAGAGGGACTCCCTGACCAAATTTAAACACTCCTTGGCATTGACCGACATATGGCAAGACAAACACCCAGAAGAACGAAACTACACTTGCACTACCCCAGCCAAAGACACTCTATCTAGGATAGATCTATTCTTAATGACACACTCTCTAGGACCACACATCACCAGCGCTAGCATAGATGTCGCGACCATATCAGATCATGCCCCCATTAGCCTTAAACTTAACCTTACTCCGGGGAGGGAGGGACCGCGCAGATGGTTCTTTCCGATGTATTTATATGGCGACATAAATTTCAAAAGATTTGTTACAGGAGAGTGGAGGACTTATGTGGCTCTGAACTCCTCACACCGACATGACACCTTACTGCTCTGGGAGGCAGGTAAAGCAGTAATGAGGGGCCTTATATCCTCTTAGACGATAGGTAAACTAAAATGGATAAAACCAAAAAGTGAGGACCAGTTGAGAAGGGTGATTAGCACTATAAACAAATACTTACGTAACCCGAATCCAATGACGAAACAACAGTATACTGAAGTAAAAGCAATCCGAGATATGACACTACATCAAAATGCAGTTAGGGAAATGACAGCGGTCCAGGCGAAATTCTATAGACATGGAGATAAGACCGGGAAACTCCTAGCCAGGCTTACCAGACTCGCTAGACCAAACAAATGTGTGAGTGCAATCAAGGTAGGGAACACTTTACACACGACCACGCCACAGATACAGACCGCTTTCATGAACTACTATCAATCACTATATAGTGGGGGAACAGTGGACGAAACACAACAAAAATCCTTTTGGGAGACCATACACAACCCCACCATTAAGGGAGTACAAAGAAGCGCAAAGAAGAACAAGCTTGAGTAATTTATTGTAGCATCTGAAAAAAATAAACATAAAAATTACACTCAGGTAAGTAGCAATGCTCGTTTGAATGACACAATCATCCGATGTAAAGCTGCAGCGGTCTGAGTCCTGCTCTACAGCAAACTGAAGCATCTGAGATGGAAAAGCAAGCCGGCAAAACTTTGTTCGGCGTCTGATGTCCGTGTGGAGCTGGATTGGAGCGTCCCCCTCTGATGGATCCTTACTCTGACCACACAATCACACAGCTGGTGATGAGAAAATAGACCCCAAAAGACGATATCCCTACGCGTTTCGTTCGGATCTCGGCCAAACTTTGTCAAGGGTAGCACAAGTGTTCAGGAGTTCAAACAGTATACTGTCATTACCATTGGTCCATCTTTTATATCTTAAGTGCGAGCGCCCTCTATTGGCCAAATGTGATACATTTAGAAGATTTAAAACACACTATACTGAATCATCATTTAAATAACAACATAAAATATTAATGAATTAATACACACCTAAACAAAAATTTACATCATTGGTAAAATCAGGATAATAAGTTATAAAATTAATCAATTGTAACCACATTAATATTATTAAATGTCTGACAATAAATAATCCTAACCTATATGTACAGAGTTGATAACCATACCACACTATAAGCACCGCCACTGATAGCCAATTAATAACCTAACAGCACTAGATATAACAAATTTTATAACCCATTTTAAAACCAATTTTATAAACTAACCAATCTAACAAAAATCTACTATAGAATCTCATAAAAATCTGCATAAAAAATCTGCATAAAAAATCTGCATAAAAAATCTGCATAAAAAAATCTCTGAAAAAATATATATTATATATTATATTTTCCCAAAAAAGATAATAAGATCCAAAAACTATTTCATTCACACTATTTCATTCACATATGAGCAGCCAAATCTAAATCTACATTAAGGCCCCTAGGATGTAAACTCCCAATCTTGTAGATCCAATAGGTCTCCTGTTGTCTTAAAGCAAGGAGCCTATTATGTATGTTAGTAGGTATCCAATCAATCACTTTGACCTTAAGAGATACAGGATTACAATTATGTTTTTCTAAGAAGTGAACCAGAATACTATGTTTAATTGGTTTTTCTTTCTTGGCCATTTTAAAGTTATAAATGTGTTCATTCGCTCTGGTTCTTATTTTTCTTTTTGTGCATCCTACATAGAGTAGGCCACACCCACAGCTGATTAGATAAACCACAAATGTGGTATCACAGGAGGTCCTATGTTTAAAGGGACACTGTACCCAAAAATTTAATTTCGTGATTCAGATTGAGCATGAAATTTTATGCAAATTTCGAATTTACTCCTATTATCAATTTTTCCTCATTCTCTTGGTATCTTTATTTGAAATGCAAGAATGTAAGTTTAGATGCCGGCCCATTTTTGGTGAACAACCTGGGTTGTCCTTGCTGATTGGTGGATAAATTCATCCACCAATAAAAAAGTGCTGTCCAGAGTTCTGAAACCAAAAAAAGCTTAGATGCCTTCTTTTTCAAATAATGATAGCAAGAGAACGAAGAAAAATTGATAATATGAGTAAATTAGAAAGTTGCTTAAAATTGCATGCTCTTTCTGAATTACAAATGAACAAATTTGGGTTCAGTGTCCCTTTAATATCAAACTTCTGTGTACCATCCCAGTTTGTAAAACTAGTTGAATTATCAACATGGCTGCAAGATTGGGAGTTTACATCCTAGGGGCCTTAATGTAGATTTAGATTTGGCTGCTCATATGTGAATGAAATAGTTTTTGGATATTATTATCTTTTATGGGAAAATATAATATATAATATATATTTTTTCAGAGATTTTTTTATGCAGATTTTTTATTGTATTTTTTATTGTATTTTTATGAGATTCTATAGTAGATTTTTGTTAGATTGGTTAGTTTATAAAATTGGTTTTAAAATGGGTTATAAAATATGTTATATCTAGTGCTGTTAGGTTATTAATTGGCTATCAGTGGCGGTGCTTATAGTGTGGTATGGTTATCAACTCTGTACATATAGGTTAGGATTATTTATTGTCAGACATTTAATGATATTAATGTGGTTACAATTGATTAATTTTATAACTTATTATTCTGATTTTACCAATGATGTAAATTTTTGTTTAGGTGTGTATTAATTCATTAATATTCTATGTTGTTATTTAAATGATGATTCAGTATAGTGTGTTTTAAATCTTCTAAATGTATCACATTTGGCCAATAGAGGGCGCTCGCACTTAAGATATAAAAAATGGACCAATGGTAATGACAGTATACTGTTTGAACTCCTGAACACTTGTGCTACCCTTGACAAAGTTCGGCCGAGATCCGAACGAAACGCGTAGGGATATCGTCTTTTGGGGACTATTCTCTCATCACCAGCTGTGTGACTGTGCGGTCAGAGTAAGGATCCATCAGAGGGGGACGCTCCAATCCAGCTCCACACTGACGTAAGACGCCGAACAAAGTTTTGCCGGCTTGATTTTCCATCTCAGATGCTTCAGTTTGCTGTGGAGCAGGACTCAGACCGCTGCAGCTTTACATCGGAGCTTTGTGTCATTCAAACGAGCATTGCTACTTACCTGAGTGTAAGTTTTTATGTTTATTTTTTTCATATGCTACAATAAATTACTCAAGCTTGTTTTTCTTTGCGCTTCTTTGTACTCCCTTGCTCTAGTTGTTCCATATTCGGGTGATTAGAAGAAAGATCATCCAAAGAGGAGCTGCATCAACTTGGGTAATTGTGCTATATCACCTCCACAAAGGACTTGAAAAATGTTTTTTCTTGTGCTATTTCTTATGGACGTTTAGGTAACTTGTTTATTTTATCTTATGTACTAATGTTGTAATGTTGTTATTTTTTATATCTATATGAATTTGTTTATTGTTCGTTGTGTGTGCATATATTAATCATATGTGGGGTCTATACTAATATACTAAAATAGGAAAGTTGCAGGTTGTTTTAGCGCTGATAATCTTTTTTGGTGTGTATATTTACAACCCCACCATATCGGAAGAACATTTGACTCTCCTTAATGCACCCATCTCAAAGACTGAAATGATGAAGGCTATCAATGCACTGCCACTTGACAAAACCCCAGGTCTGGAAGGACTACCTGGGGAATTCTACAAATTAGTGAAGGGAGAGGTGGTGCCGATACTCACTACTCTCTTCAATAAAATCATGAATTGGGAGGGAAACATTTCTACTCGTTTCACGGAGGCTAAAATCTGTGTGATCCCCAAGGAGGGTAGAGACAAACTACTTACCGAATCCTACCGCTCGATATCCCTGTTAAATCAGGATTACAAATTGCTGACAAAAATCCAGGTGGACAGGCTGGTGGTGGATATGCCCTCTCTGGTCCATCAAGACCAAACTGGCTTTGTGAAAGGAAGATCCTCAGTATTGAACATCCGCAAACTCCAGTTCATACTGACCCATTTTTGGAACCAGATTAGGGAGGGAAAGGGTGGAGGGCCTGAAACCTGCGCTTTATTGATAGATGCATAAAAGGCCTTTGACATGGTCCTTTGGGACCATTTCTTTGCCACCCTGGATAAATTCGGTATTAGAGGCCTTTTTGCAAACACAGTCAAATCACTATACGCCAACCCCCATGCCTCAATCCTGATTAATGGAGCTCCTTCGTCCTCCTTTCGGTTGGGTAGATGGACCAGACAGGGATGCCCGCTGTCATCCCTCCTCTTTGATATAGCCATTGAGCCCCTCGCCATCAAGATAAGAACGGAGTCGGAGGGGATGTGGGTGGGTGGAGTCCAGTGTCATCTGTCTCTCTTTGCAGACGACATGATCCTATATTTACAGAATCCAAAAGAAAACATTCCCCATATCATGTGAATAATATACCAATTTGGCCTAATCAATTTGGCCTAATCTCCGGATATAAGATAAACACCGATAAATCGGAACTTATCTGGTTA
Organism: Bombina bombina; assembly: GCF_027579735.1. Taxonomy (NCBI): domain Eukaryota; kingdom Metazoa; phylum Chordata; class Amphibia; order Anura; family Bombinatoridae; genus Bombina; species Bombina bombina. The sequence continues at coordinate 404,116,067 of NC_069504.1, forward strand.
CACCCACAGTCACCCTGCACGTCCTACCGTACAGTTTTAAATGCATTACCCACTCCTTCAAATATTTGGGGATCAGGCTGTCTATTAACCCGGAGGAATGGTATAGCCTTAATTATCGCCCCCTAATAAAGGAGCTCCAGGATATGTTGGTCAGGTGGGGTAAACTACCTGTAGCGATGCCTGGTAGGATCACGCTAATAAAGATGATTATGTTCCCGAAACTCCTTTATTTGTTCCAGATGATACCCTACAACATTCATAAAGCGGATGTACAGATACTTAACAAAGCAATGTTTACTTTTGTGTGGGTGGGGAAAAAACACAAAATAAACTCCATTAGATTGATGGCGGAGGTCAGCTCAGTGGGTCTGATGGTCCCTAATCTCGAAGCGTACTGTGAGGCAGCCCAAATTAAATATGTACTAGACTGGTTGACAGAGAAACAGCACTTCCCACTTGCGATGCTTGAACAACAGGCCATATCCCCGTGGTCCTTACAAGCAATCCCACACATGATACCGACACAGATTCTCAAACTAGTTAAAAACTATCCACTGTTATGCCAACCCCTCCGCGCATGGTGGAGACTGTGTAGGAGATCTCAGTTCAATCCCAGTTACACAAGATACCTCCCTTTGAGAGGTAACCCGGGATTGACTCCGGGGTGTTCATCGCATGGGAAACTAAGGGGTTGACCTCTGTGTCCCAGTTGGTAAATAGTTTAGACATGAAAGTCAGATCCTTTCAAGAACTACAAACCCAGTTTGACTTACCACGCACGCATCATTTTGCATACCTACAAGCAAGACATTATATTAATGACCTACTTCAACATACAGAACTTACAAACCAGAATCTAGGCATAAACAGGCTCCTACATAAGACAGCACAGGGTAGTATGACCATATCCCTAACTTATAAACTACACATGAAACTGATGAACGAAGCCACAGCCAAACACATCAGTGACACATGGACAAACATCTTGAACACTGAAATCACAGCGGACATGACACAGCGCAGCATTCAACACTCGAGGGGGGCAAGCCTATCGGCGGTTGCCAGAGAGTCACACATCAGACTGTTACAGGTCGCATACATACCGCCCAAAATCTTTAAGAAGTGGAGACCAGATGCAGATGGTCTCTGTAGGAAGTGCAAATCGCCAGACGCGGATTTGCCACATATGCTGTGGAACTGCCCTATAATACGTAAATTTTGGGGCATGATAGCATACTGGATAAAAATCACATTTCACACTGAAGTGACAGTTTCCCCTAAATTGATAGTATTCTTGGAGATTCCAGCTTCGATACCTAACACCCTGAACAGAGTGATCACAAACATTATCCTGCAGGCTAGGAAACTCATTTTCAAAGGGTGGCTAAGTCCAGGGGTCCCCACACTCTCACAACTTAAGACTAGTACGCAGAAGCAGGTTACATATGAAGTAGCGGACGCCTTGAGAGATGTACAAACGAGAACAAGGCCCTTTATGAGGAAATGGGAACCATACATACACACTCTGCAGACCACTGTGCAAACACAGATTTTACTTCCCCTCAGGAACACAGAGTTCTTATTAGAGGAACACCTGCGAGGTAAATGGAACTTTCTATATGTAGAGAGACGCGAGAGACAGGGTAGTTAACAATGGCTTCAACTTTAAAAGGTCTGTCTTGCTGCTGCTGCTCGGGGGAGAGAGGAAAGCCCAAGCTATAGTGCAGAGACCACCACTGATAGTTTTTGCAAAGCCACAAATTCACTATTAAGGCCTCAGCATGAACAGCGTAGAGATGTGTTTGAGATTGACTCTGACTATTGTTATATTGTTAATGTTGAAAATTATACTATTTGAGATACTTTGTAGGGGAGGGGGGGAGGTATGGGGGAGGGAGGGGTAGTAAAAGGAAAAGAGGGTTTTACCATGGACGGTTAATGCAAAGAAACTGTCCCCCAGAGCATGGATTTAAGACTCTTTTTGTCCTGCGAGGAAGGATTCTGGGCGTAAATGTGAAGACATTGAATACTTGAACTGAACTCATTGCAAAGTAACCCCAGTGAGTTAATGGAAATATTCATTTGTAGCACATCTTCTGTTTTGTATCCTCTGTGACTTGTTGGAGAGGTATTTTCACATGGTAACCTTCGTTTGATAAATAAAGTTTAAAAAAAAAAAAAAAAAAGCTAAGATGATTCCCAGGGGACTTAGGGTCTATTTCAAATGTAGGAAATTTGTATATCCTAAGGACCAGGATTTTATGAACTCCTGGAATGAAGTGTTATCCGAATGTTCATCTAATCTCATGCTGCTATTAATACGTTACAGAACACAAGATCTGAACAGGATTAAAGCTGAAATTGAATGTTTACAATTAGAACTTAATAAACGCTCTTTGGATGTGGACTTTGCAAAATTTTATACGATTCTCCATGATTCAGTTGCCATGATTAAACAACATATCATGGAAAATAAGCATCATAAATTTATTAGGGATAGAACAGATTACCTATCCAATTCTGTATATATATGGAACATGAAGCAACGCAATGACTACAGACGCAGAGTGTTTAATAATAACAACAACAAAAACAATAAGAATAAAAATAATAAAAAAAAGGGGCTATCGCAGACATAGCAACAGACAAAACAAGTCAGTCTCTTTTTCAGATAGTAACACAGACTGGTCATCAGACAATAAGCAATCAGATATTGATGAGGCTAGTTTTAGAACAGAAGTGGCTCAGACATATCCCCAGAATATACAACAAACAGGGATCCTGAAACATACATCTAGTAACTCCAATTTGGGGGCCAGACCCAAGGAAACACCTGCCTACCATGAGGGGAACAAAAGTTCTAAATATGTTCCCAGTAATACAGCTCATACTGGCACACCTAGCAATCAAATCATACTAGAACAGGTTTTTCCCTTGGGCCAGGGCCTCCCAGAAGGGGGAGGAGGGGCCAATCCACACCAGCCCAATCAAGAGAGGTACCAACTGAGGGGGAATCATACAAACACAAAATACAAGTAAATAATGTGATCAATGTCTTCTCTGTCACCCTCACCCAGGCCCAAAAGGAAGTGTTGGGCTATGGTCTAGGGTTTGCACCCACTACGAATTTTAATTTATTCCAGACCATAATAGATCTCAATAAATTGGTGAGGAACATTACACTTAAAAAGCATTTTTCTAATCATTTAAATTCCACCCAATCTACTCATACTACGGGCCCTGTAAGACATCCTGAATTTCACACTTTTGAGGAGAATTGTGATCTTGTCAGCTTGCAGTTTTTGGCCTCTGACAACACGTCCTCTCCTGGCGAGGTGAATAGTAGTTTGAAGTTTTGCGAGAAATCCAAATTTTACCCTATACATAGCAGGGGTCCTGTTGTTGAAACAATCTACAACAGGATAGAGAAGGATCTTTTGATCTTGCAGAATGGCCTAGGGCCTACAAGACATAATCTGACTAAAAAACAGAATGATGCACTCAAAGCTCTACAGCAGGATGATTCTATTGTTATACATCCAGCTGATAAGGACGGTACCATAGTGGTTATGGACCAATCAGACTATGTCTTGGAGGCCTTACGCCAATTGGGAACACTCATGATTATGAGGTTTTGTCTCACAATCCCACTAATAGCTACAAAAAGGAAGTCAAAGACATTTTGGATGATGGTGTGGAACATGGGTATATGGATGCCTCCACAGCTCAGTATTTGGAAGTTTGTTTCCCTAAAATACCCATGTTCCACCTTTTTCCAAAAGATCACAAGTCCTTGAGTAACATTAAGGGCAGGCCTATAGTTAGTGGGGTTAATTCACTTCTGGAGCGTTTGTCTCAGTGGCTGGATGCTATACTCCAGCCTATAGTGATCAATCTGTTGTCTTACACTAGAGATTCCAAGCACATCCTCAATCTCCTCAAGAGTGTAAAATGGGACAGGTCATATAGTTGGATTACTATATATGCCGTCTCTTTGTATTCTTCCATTCCGCACTCTTGGTGTATTGAGGCTGTCCAATTTCATCTTACCAATTCAACTGAATATACTCCTGATTTTCAGGCCTTTGTCATACAAGTTCTGAAGTTCCTCTTGACCCATAATTTCTTTTATTTTGAGGGCACTTATTATCTCCAAAGGTGTGGCACAGCTATGGGGGCGAAATTCACCCCCTCCTACGCCAATCTATATCTTGGCTGGTGGGAGCTGTGCCACATCTTTGGAGATACTAATCCCTTTAGAGGACATATACGCTTTCTCAAGCGTTTCATTGATGATTTGCTGTTCGTCTGGTCAGGACCCATTGAACAGGTGAATCAATTTGTTGAGTATCTCAACGATAATGATTATGGTTTAAAATTCACTTTTGAACACAACTCAAAAACTATTAGTTTCCTTGATCTCAGTCTTGAGGGGGATGATGAAGGCCTAATACATACCAAGGTTTTCCGCAAACTTATCTCGGGTAACACTCTGCTTCATGCAGATAGCTGTCGCCCCAAACATATTTCCTATGCTGTGGCAAAAGGCCAATTCTCCAGATTAAAGAGAAATTGCAGTAGGGAGGCTGACTATCTAAAAGCAGCCAATGATCTTGAACAGAGATTGAGGGAACGTAAATACAGTAATAGTCACATTAAGGAAGCCAAGATTAGCGTTCAGGAGATACCCAGGGATAAACTTTTAAAAGACAAGATAATCCAGGATATCAAACCAACTTTCAAGGGAGTTAATTTTGTAACAACGTATAGTGATCAATATTCAAGCATCTGCAGTATAATAAAAAAACACTTTCCTTTACTCGCAGCTGATGAACAGCTTAAAGATGCAGTACAACAAGGTATAAGATGCACATATAAAAAGAGTCACACTTTAGGGAACATTCTGTCTCCCACTCAGTTACAATCACCCAAAAAATCAGTTCATGGCTATCACACAGAGGTATGTTCAGGTGTGGACATCGCAAATGTAAGCCGTGTGAATATGTTCAAGTCTCAAGCACATTTACATCAGCTACCACAGGCAAAATCTATGACATTAGGACATGCATGAATTGCACTCATACACATGTCATTTATCTCATTACCTGCATCAAATGTAGCATCCAATATGTAGGGCTCACGTCTAGAGACATCAACACAAGAATGAGGGAGCACATCTCCACATTAGAAAAAGGCAAATCAACCTCGCTTTTAGTACAGCATTTTGCAACTCTTCACAATAGCAAATTGGACACCTTTAGGTGGATAAAAAGAATGCACAAGCACCAAGGTAATCCCCACCTGTGGGTATGCAACAAATCGTTTTCAGGTGTGCCAGCTATTAGACCTGCACCATGGTCCAAGATATACAGTTCAAAGTAGTAATATAGCCGCACCACCAACTGTATTTAAAACATTATTGCTTTATTGTGCCAATTAAAACAGACCCCAAACAATGTCTGTTTTAATTGGCACAATAAAGCAATAATGTTTGAAATACAGTTGGTGGTGCGGCTATATTACTACTTTGACCTTTAGGTGGATAGCCATTGAAAAAGTTGCAGTACCTAAGAGAGGAGGGAACATTGAGAGCATACTGGCCAAGCGTGAGGTGTTCTGGATTTTTCATTGCAGAACCAGAACACCTCAGGGCCTAAATTCCAGGTATGACCTGATTAATTTTTGGGAGTAACTTGTATAATCATTTTCTGTGACAATCTTGCATCTTATTTATTTTAGCTCACATCTTTAGTCCTGTCCCCTCATTTCCCATGGGAGGTTACATTTGAGATCGGATATATTTTACAATCGAAGTTGACACCACAGGTTCTCTGGGTAAATAGACTAACATTATTATAACTACAGTTTATACCAACACTCATTATATATTATTATATTATGTGACTTTCAATTCTATATTTTGTGTTTACTACCTATATGTATCTTTATCCAATGTCTATTCTATAAATATGCCATATTATGTATCTATGTGTGCACTTTGTTGCAGCACAACATTTATTATAAATATTTATATTATTCTTGATTTCATAGATAGATTTAAAATTTGCATAGCAACATATACCAGTCCCTATATATGATTAGAAGTTTTCGAGCAGGGCATTTATGTGTTAATGTGCACTTGTCAATTGTGATAGTAGGCGTTTTTTGTTTTAACTATTGGCCAATCAGGCAACACTTTACCTGTTTTAAGCTACACTTGTGAACTAGTACTACATGCTATGAAGAGCCAAAACATGTTAGCAGTGGTACGCTACCTACCTGTCACTGTGGGATGCTTCCCAGATTTTTTTAAAAATTTGTTCAATAAAGATTACTATTTTTACATACAGCGGCTCCTCATCTTCAACTGTTCTATGCATTTATATTCCTATATATCTGTATATATGTATACCTATATAAAAATTATATTTATATATATATATATATATATATATATACAGTATATATATGTGTGTTTATGAATAAATAAAACATATTCTTCTATGTAAAGAATACTGGAATATTAAATATTAATATTTGATATCAGGTTAGCGCACTTGAGAAAATGCGATCGGGTTTGCGAGTAAGGGTGTTTTTTCTCTACTTTTCCCACTCCATTGAAGTCTATGGGGAAATATGTTAACACTGTCAGGATATTCAGCTTTCTGTACATATCGGGTTAGTGCGAGCGAAAACTTTTTACTTTCAACTTGTAATATGTGCTCTACCCAACGCACACAAAAAGCTTACTTCTAAAGGAGTTAACACACTAATAGGAGCATTAAAAATCTAGCTCTTAGTATCTCTTTTGCAATTTAGCATTTTGAAATAAAATCACTTTTGAAAAGATGGTTAGCCAATCACAGATACAGGTGAAATGTGTTAATAGAAGCAAATTATCTTCAATAGTGTTTTGGTTGTGCCTCAATCTTGCACACAAAAATGAATTTCAACCTACACATTTTCTAATTTAACCTAAAGCATTTTTTATAAATGTAACAATAATGTTTCAGGCTGATGTATATAACCAGCTTTCAGGTTCTGTTTTGGTCTTTGGGCAGATACTTTAGGCTGAATATCTCAAGGTAAGGATGAAGAGAACAAAAGCTTGGTGATATAGGAATATAAACAAGGATTTGAATAGAAACTGCTGTATAATCAGGTCGATGTTAGCATATTGTGTAGCAGAATCAATACTTGAGTAGAAACTGCAGACTAGACAGGCAGTTGTGTTCTTGCAAAGAAGAGTTACTAGGACTTGAGTTGGAATTGCAGAGTACTTAAGTACTGAGTGGATTTCAGCAGAAACTGAAGAGTAGGGAAGCTGCATTTGCATTCTGCATGGCAGTAAAAGGACATTTAATGGAATTGTAGAGTTTATTGGAATAAAGTAAATAAGTATCAGAGGCAAAAGCAGGACCAAAGATGGTTCTAATGATAGGGCTGGAATAGAAGTCCAATCAAACAAGCCAAAAGCTGAGTCCAGAAAACAAGCATTTAAAGCACAGAATTAGTTAGATAGGATTACCAAAAAAAGAACAGGTCTGTTTTTTACAATGTGAATGTAATTTAATAGCCCCATTTGAACTGAAAGCAATTATACACTGCCCACTGATTAATCTACCATCCAATGTCATTCATTTAGTAACTTTTAAGAATATAGTTCTGGCCTGACAAGAATATTGTCTAGAATGTCATATATCTCCATATGTATCTAAATTTTAACCGATTAGAGGGAATCCTAACTTTCTACCAGGTTACCCTAATATAATCTTTAGAGAATGGGAGAATAAAGGTTTAAAATGGATTAAACAATTTTTAAGATCTGATTTGTCTGTGGAATCCTTCTCTAATATTTGCCTTATATTTGATCTACCTTAGAAAGATTATTATACATACCTGCAGTTATGCCACTATATTGTTGACTTGAAGCAAACATACAATTTAAATTGGTCTTTGGGTAATTTAGCCTCCAAAATTAAATTACATCAAAATGGTATTTATACCATCTCTCCGTTATATACTATGCTGAATGCTCTCTCCATAAATGATCAGTTAGAATACCTACAGTAAATTGCGAAAGTATTTCCCAAACATTACTATACAATGTATATTAGATAACTTCAAAGTATTAGAGAGTACATGGGTTTTGGCAACATGGCGGGAGGCTCACTAAAAACTAATATTTGATGTGTATATCACACCACAGAAAATGTCTAGATGGTATAAAACAAGCACTTTATGTACAAGATGCAGTGCCAATAACGCAGATATATTTCATTGCTTTTGGGCATGCCCAAAAATTGCCCAATTTTGGGCGAAAATTGGTTACTGGATGAACACAGTACTGCAATTAGATTTTGCTATGGGCCCAATAAATGTGTTTTTCTTGGCTAAATATTCGGTCGTCATATGAATTACAGTTTAATTAACACAATGGTTTTTATTGCTCGTAATCTTATCTTAAGGTCATGGAGATCACATAAAGCTCCCAATTTTGTAGAATTAAAAAAAAAGCTCTGATCACCCAAAAACATAATTTATGTAAGAACTTACCTGATAAACTAATTTCTTTCATATTAGCAAGAGTCCATGAGCTAGTGACGTATGGGATATACATTCCTACCAGGAGGGGCAACGTTTCCCAAACCTTAAAATGCCTATAAATACACCCCTCACCACACCCACAATTCAGTTTAACAAATAGCGAAGAAGTGGGGTGATAAGAAAGGAGTGAAAGCATAAAAAAAAATAAGGAATTCAAATAATTGTGCTTTATACAAAAAAATCATAACCACCACAAAAAGGGTGGGCCTCATGGACTCTTGCTAATATGAAAGAAATTAATTTATCAGGTAAGTTCTTACATAAATTATGTTTTTTTTCATGTAATTAGCAAGAGTCCATGAGCTAGTGACGTATGGGATAGCAGATACCCAAGATGTGGAACTTCCATGCAAGAGTCACTAGAGAGGGAGGGATAAATTAAAGACAGCCAATTCCGCTGAAAAAATAATCCACAACCCAAATCAAACAGTTTTAATCTTATAATGAAAAAAACTGAAATTATAAGAAGAAGAATCAAACTGAAACGGCTGCCTGAAGTACTTTTCTACCAAAAACTGCTTCAGAAGAAGAGAAAACATAAAAATGGTATAATTTAGTAAAAGTATGCAAAGAAGACCAAGTTGCTGCTTTGCAAATCTGATCAACAGAAGCTTCATTCCGAAAATCCCAGGAAGTAGAAACTGACCTAGTAGAATGAGCCGTAATCCTTTGAGGCGGGGATTAACCCGACTTCACATAAGCATGATAAATCAAAGACTTTAACCAAGACGCCAAAGAAATGGCAGAAGCCTTCTGACCTTTCCTAGAACCAGAAAAGATAACAAATAGACTAGAAGTCTTCCTGAAATCTTTAGTTGCTTCCTGAACATCTTTAGTTGCTTTCAAAGCCCTAACTACATCCAAAGAATGTAAAGATCTCTCCAGAGAATTCTTAGGATTAGGACACAATGAAGGGACAACAATTTCTCTACTAATGTTGTTAGAATTCACAACTTTAGGTAAAAATTTAAATGAAGTCCACAACACCGCCTTATCCTGATGAAAAATCAGAAAAGGAGATTCACAAGAAAGAGCAGATAATCCAGAAACTCTAGCAGAAGAGATGGCCAAAAGGAACAAAACTTTCCAGGAAAGTAATTTAATATCCAGAGAAAACATAGGTTTAAACGGAGGAGCCTGTAAAGCCCTCAGAACCAAATTCAGACTCCAAGGAGGAGAAATTGACTTAATGACAGGCTTGATTCGAACCAAAGCCTGTACAAAACAATGAATATCAGGAAGACTAGCAATCTTTCTGTGAAAAAGAACCGAAAGAGCAGAGATTTGTCCTTTCAAGGAACTTGCAGACTAACCCTTATCCAAACCATCTTGAAGAAATTGTAAAATTCTAGGAATTCTAAAAGAATGCCAAGAGAATTTATGTGAAGAACACCAAGAAATGTAAGTCTTCCAGACTCGGTAATAGATCTTCCTAGACACAGATTTACGAGCCTGTAACATAGTATTAATCACTGAATCAGAGAAACCTCTATGACTAAGAATTAAGCGTTCAATCTCCATACCTTCAAATTTAATGATTTGAGATCCTGATGGAAAAATGGGCCTTGAGATAGAAGGTCTGGCCTTAACAGAAGTGTCCAAGGTTGGCAACTTGCCATCCAAATGAGATCCGCTTACCAAAACCTGTGCGGCCATGCTGGAGCCACCAGCAGTACAAACAAACGCTCCATTAGGATTTTGGAAATCACTCTTGGAAGAAGAACTAGAGGCAGAAAGATATAAGCAGGTTGATAATTCCAAGGAAGTGATAACGCGTCCACTGCTTCCGCCTGAAGATCCCTGGATCTGGACAGATACCTGGGAAGTTTCTTGTTTAGATGAGAGGCCATCAGATCTATTTCTGGAAGCCCCCAGATTTGTACAATCTGAAGAAATACCTCTGGGTGAAGAGACCATTCACCCAGATGTAACGTCTGGCGACTGAGATAATCGGCTTCCCAATTGTCTATACCTGGGATGTGAACCACAGAAATTAGAAAGGAGCTGGATTCCGCCCATACAAGTATCCAAGATACTTCTTTCATAGCCTGAGGACTGTGAGTCCCCCCTTGATGATTGACATATGCCACAGTTGTGACATTGTCTGTCTGAAAACAAATAAACGATTCTCTCTTCAGAAGAGGCCAGAACTGAAGAGCTCTGAAAATAGCACAGAGTTCCAAAATATTGATTGCTAATCTCGCCTCCTGAGATTCCCAAACCACCTGCACTGTCAGAGATCCCCATACAGCTCCACAACCTAAAAGAATCGCATCTGTTGAGATCACAGTCCAGGTTGGACGAACAAAAGAAGCCCCTTGAACTAAACAATGGTGATCCAACCACCAAGTCAGAGAAGAACAAACATTGGGATTTAAGGATATTAATTGTGATATCTTTGTATAATCCCTGCACCATTGATTCAGCATATAAAGCTGGAGAGGTTTCATGTGAAAACGAGCAAAAGGGATTGCGTCCGATGCAGCAGTCATGAGACCTAAAATTTCCATGCATAAAGCTACCAAAGGGAAAGATTGAGACTGAAGGTTTTGACAAACTGAAACCAAGTCATGGACACTGAATCTATTTGGAAACCTAAAAAGGTTACCCTTGTCTGAGGAATCAAGGAACTCTTTGGTAAATTGATCCTACAACCATGTCTTTGAAGAAACAACACAAGTTGATTTGTGTGAGATTCTGCAGAATGTAAAGACTGAGCAAGTACCAAAATATCGTCCAAATAAGGAAATACTGAAATACCCTGTTCCCTGATTACAGAGAGAAGGGCACCGAGAACCTTCGAAAAGATCCTTGGGGCTGTAGCTAGACCAAAAGGAAGAGCAACAAACTGGTAATGCTTGTCTAGAAAAGAGAATCTCAGGAACTGATAGTGATCCGGATGAATTGGAATATGAAGATATGCATCCTGTAAGTCTATTGTGGACATATAATGCCCTTGCTGAACAAAAGGCAGAATAGTCCTTATAGTCACCATTTTGAATGTTGGTATCCTTACATAACGATTCAATATTTTTAGATCCAGAACCGGTCTGAAAGAATTCTCTTTCTTTGGAACAATGAACAGATTTGAATAAAACCCCAGGCCCCGTTCCAGAACTGGAACTGGCATAATTACCCCAGCTGACTCCAGATCTGAAACACATTTCATAAACGCTTGAGCCTTCACTGGGTTTACTGGAATGCGTGAAAGAAAAAATCTTCTCACAGGCGGTCTTACCTTGAAACCTATTCTGTACCCTGTTCTGAATCCAAAGACTTTGAATCGAATTGATCCAAACATCTTTGAAAAATCGTAACCTGCCCCCTACCAGCTGAGCTGGAATGAGGGCCGCACCTTCATGCGGATTTGGGAGCTGGTTTTGACTTTCTAAAAGGTTTGGATTTATTCCAGACTGGAGAAGGTTTCCAAACGGAAACTGTTCCTTTAGAGGAAGGGTCAGGCTTTTGTTCCTTATTCTGACGAAAGGAACGAAAACGATTAGCAGCCCTATATTTACCTTTAGATTTTTTATTCTGAGGTAAAAAGGCTCCCTTCCCCCAAGTAACAGTTGAAATTATTGAGTCTAACTGAGAACCAAACAATTTATTACCTTGGAAAGAAAGAGAAAGCAATGTTGACTTAGAAGTCATATCTGCATTCCAAGACTTAAGCCATAAAGCTCTTCTAGCTAAAATAGCTAAAGATATGTACCTGACATCAATTCTAATGATATCGAAAATGGCATCACACATAAAGTTATTAGCATGTTGAAAGCGTTTAATAATGCTATAAACATTATGGTCTGACACTTGTTGCGCTAAAGCCTCCAACCAGAAAGTTGAAGCTGTAGCAACATCAGCCAAAGAAATAGCAGGTCTAAGAAGATTACCTGAACATAAATAAGCCTTCCTTAGAAAGGATTCAAGCTTCCTATCTAAAGGATCTTTAAACGAAGTACTATCTTCCGTAGGAATAGTAGTACGTTTAGCAAGAGTAGAAATAGCCCCATCAACTTTGGGGATTTAATCCCAAAACTCTAATCTGTCAGATGGCAAAGGGTACAATTTCTTAAACCTTGGAGAAGGAGTAAAAGAAGTACCCAGACTACTCCATTCCCTAGAAATTACTTCTGAAATAGCATCAGGAACTGGAAAAACTTCTGGAATAACCACAGGAGGTTTAAAAACTGCATTTAAACGCTTAGTAGTTTTAATATCAAGAGGACTAGACTCCTCCATATCTAAAGCAATCAACACTTCCTTAAGTAAAGAACGAATAAACTCCATCTTAAATAAATATGAAGATTTATCAGTGTCAATATCTGAGGTAGAATCTTCTGAATCAGATAGATCCACATCAGAAATAGATAAGTCAGAATGATGGCGGTCATTTAAAAATTCATCTAAAATATGTGAAGTTTTAAAAGACCTCTTACGTTTAGCAGAAGGAGGAATAACAGACAGAGCCTTCCGAATATATTTAGAAACAAATTCTTTAACATTAATAGGAACATCCTGAACATTAGATGCTGAAGGAACAACAACAGGTAATGGATTATTACTAATGGAAATACTATCTGCATTTGAAAGCTTATCATGACAAGTATCACAAACAACAGCCGGAGGAACAGTTACCAAAAGTTTACAACAAATGCACTTAGCTTTGGTAGAACGACATCAGGCAGCGTCTTTCCAGAAGTAGATTCTGATCCAGGGTCAGGTAGTGACATCTTGCAATATGTAAAAGAAAAAACAACATATAAAGCAAAATTATCAAATTCCTTAAATGGCAGTTTCAGGAATGGGAAAAAATGCAAAATGAAACAAGCTTCTAGAAAACCAGAAGCAACTGAATGATGAGACTGAAATAGTGACTGAAATAGTGTGAAAAAAACTGGCGCCAGGAATGACGCCCATATTTTTGGCGCCAAGAATAATGAAAAATGACGCAATTACGTAAAAACTTCCGGCGCCAACTATGAGGCCGGAAATGACGAAATTTTTGCGCCAAAAAAGTCTCGCGCCAAAAATGATGCAATAAATAGAAGCATTTTCTGCACCCGCGAGCCTAACAGCCCGCAATTTTTTGAAAAAAAGTCAATTGAAAATTGAAAATTTAAGGTAAGAAAAAAGAAATGTATATGCATTTTCCCAAAAAATGAAACTGACAGTCTGAATGAAGGAATACTGATTATCCTGAATCATGGCAAATATAAGTTTAAACACATATATTTAGAACTTTACATATAAAGTGCCCAACCATAGCTTTGAGTGTCATAAATAGAAGTAAGACTTACTTACCTTAAAACACTCATCTACATATAGTAGATAGTCAAACCAGTACTGAAACGAGAATCAGTAGAGGTAATGGTATATAAGAGTATATCGTCGATCTGAAAAGGGAGGTAGGAGAAGAAATCTCTACGACCGATAACAGAGAACCTATGAAATAGATCCCCTAGAGGAAGACCATTGTATTCAAATAGGCAATACTCTCTCACATCCCTCTGACATTCACTGCACTCTGAGAGGAAAACCAGGCTTCAGCCTGCTGCAAAGCGCATATCAACGTATAATCAAGCACAAACTTACTTCACCACCTCCATGGGAGGCAAAGTTTGTAAAACTGAATTGTGGGTGTGGTGAGGGGTGTATTTATAGGCATTTTAAGGTTTGGGAAACTTTGCCCCTCCTGGTAGGAATGTATATCCCATACGTCACTAGCTCATGGACTCATGCTAATTACATGAAAGAAATACATTAGAGCAATCCTTGCTTCAAAGTTCAAGTAGCTCCCGACTAGAGAACTACTTTAAAAAGTGGATAGTGGTTATTAAAACTATGCCAATTATTGCACAAAGATAACTAGTTAAGCTTTTGTTAAACTCAGAGTATGTACAACAAAATATATATGCTGAACATCTCCCCAGTAGTTGGCTGGGATAGACAAGATTGTTTATTAGGAATAAGGCCCACTGTACAAAAAATGATAGATCGTAGTAGCATCGAGATATCAGGTTTGCCTGGTTCCAGTTCCCCCCTTTTTTTTTCTTTCCCCCTTTCTTCTCTCCTTCTCTTGTTCATTTATTGGAATTAGATTTATAAATAACACTTATTCATATGAATAATTAATTAATTGCTGATTTTATTCTAATATGTTGATATATTTCGGGTGTTACATATAAGAACTAATATGACATATACTATTATTATGTAATCTTCTGTTTACATTTAAATCATATAAGCGTATTATCAACTGTTATTATGCTGATGTACCTAGGTACCTAGGTATTGTACATAAGATCTAACATGGTCTGTATTTTGTGACTTTTTGACAATTCGGCATTCCGATTTTATTTGTTCATGTTTTGAGACATTTTATGTTGACTATTGCAGATATGATTACAAACATGTAAATGTATTAGCAACTGTTATTATGCTGAAATACCTAGGTATTGTACATAGGATCTAACATGATCTGTATTATGTAACTTTTTGACAACTCTGCATTCTTATTTTTCTTTTGCTCATGTTTTGAGATTTTTTTTTATTAAGACTATTTCAGATATGATTATGAAAACAATAAAAAGTATTAAAAAAAAAAAGAAGAAAGGTTACCTGCCTTAATAATTTCCTGTGTACTGTATCTAACTAGATCACTTATTCTTCCACAGACATACGAGACAATCAGTCTTGACTGTCTTTGAGTTATGCAGCTATTAATTTTACCAAATTGAAAACAGTTGCTGGGGGTAAAGGGTACACAGTGACTTTCAATTAGTCTCCACTGAGCGGATATGACAGGTAATAATGCCTGACTCCTTTAATGAAAAATAATATGGAAACACAACATAGCCTGTCTCTTTGGAGATATTAAAAAGACCACAATAAAAGTTAGTATTGTGTAAAATTATGCTCAACTTATTATTTGCAAATTAAATTTGTTTTTCTTTTAGACAAATTATGCACATAAAAGTACAGAATTCAACTTATTATTCGCAAATTAAATTTGTTTTTCTTTTAGACAAATTATGCACATAAAAGTACAGAATTCAACTTATTATTCGGAAATTAAATTTGTTTTTCTTTTAGACAAATTATGCACATAAAAGTACAGAATTCAACTTATTATTTGCAAATTAAATTTGTTTTTCTTTTAGACAAATTATGCACATAAAAGTACAGAATTCAACTTATTATTTGCAAATTAAATTTGTTTTTCTTTTAGACAAATTATGCACATAAAAGTACAGAATTCAACTTATTATTTGCAAATTAAATTTGTTTTTCTTTTAGACAAATTATGCACATAAAAGTACAGAATTCAGGAGTTGTTTGGAAACTCTGAGAAGATTTATATTTAACACTTGTATTAAATGGTTATAACAGCTTATTTTTAACAGCCTCTAAAAAAGAAAATTAAAAATATGAATTAACACTTTTTAATACTAAGTTTATAATATGTCAAATGAATGTATCAAAGATGCATTGCTTTAATACTTTTTAAAGTCATACACAATAGATATCACTTTATAAAAAATTCCTTTCTACTTATAGATATTGGTAAGTTTAAGGAAAAAGAAGAGCACACTACATATGTGTGTTGCTTTTCCCATGCAGCTTCTTTTTGTAATAAGTGCGTAGCTTCCTTACAAACAGGTACCTCCAAGTCCTAAATGTTAATTAAAGGTCTAGACTCTATGTCTCTTAACCTGCCTCTGGATATTTGTCCATACAGTTTCATACCTCAGCCACACAGACAGGAAAATTAGAAAAATGAGAAAATCCGCATGCGCCAAAGCCAAGCCTTTTTCAATTAGTGTGGTTGGAGTTTGCACAGGAGGATCTGCCACAGAGGAAGAGACAGATTATTTGCTGCCGTCTTTCAGAGAGGTTTTTTTCCCTGAGGCGATGACATGTAGCCATAATCAGAGCTCAGTTTTCCACTGCTTGAAGATTTCAATAAGGGCATGTACTGCTGTTGTTGTTACTGCTGACAGCAAGACATTATATTGTTAGCACAGACTTGCTAAAGACAAAAACAACTATTGGATTAGAACTGTCACAACCTTTTAGCCAAAATGTAACCAATAAGGATGTTAATGGACAAATGACACTACAGTGTCATTTTTATATAACCTATTCTATTTGCCCTTAACTAGACATTGTTGTCGGTGACTAATAGTGTGAAAACCTATCATTCAAGGCATACAGTGCTATGATATTTTTCGGCGCCATACAAATAAACAAATTAAATATTTAAAATAAAAAATAATATGTGTAGCACAAAATATTCTTAATATTAAAAATATACCAATCAATATATCAAGAGTAGAAAATTGCATTTGTTTATTGCATCTGTGTATTTCTTTGTAGTGGTGAATATTTTAAAGATATCAATATTTTTTTCTCTCTCCTCTTTATTGTAAAAATTATTTTTGTCTGAATGAGATTTTAATTAAAAGTTTTAGAAAAGGGAAACAAAGAGAATTGTATTAAGCACTCATTACTCTGAGGGTTCTAATATGATTCTGTGTTGTTTATGTTTATTTTATATATACGCTCTACAGTGCTGAATAATATGTTGTTGAATAATTAAATGTTAATAATAATAATAATAATAATAATAATAATAGTAACAATAATAATATTAATAATAATAGTAACAATAATAATAATAATAATAATAATAATAATAATAATAATAATAATAGTAACAATAATAATATTAATAATAATAATAGTAACAACAATAATAATAATAATAATAATAATAGTAACAATAATAATAATTGTCTTTGGAAACAATACTGTACTAGAAAAAAATGAAGGCATTTATATTAAAGTATATAATGTATTATACAAACATTTTGCTTTCGATGCATTTTGCAATTTGGCAAATATGCTATGCTTGCAATTAAATTATATTTTTTTACATTGAACAGGGCTCAGTCATAAATAACATTTGCAAAAAAAGCCAACTTTTTGATCTGTCAGTACATATAGTTTTTTTTCTGTCTTCAACCAAGGAAATAAAAGAAAAAGAAAACACACTTAGTTGCATATCACTGTAGAACCAAAAGTTACAGTTTTCCTACATAAATAATCTCAAAACATGAATAACTGGCAAATTGGCTAAATTTGCTGATGATAGAAAGTTGGCTAGAACTGCACAAGAAGAATCTAGCACAAGAAAGCACACTCTGGGACGCCTTGAATCATGCATAGCTGTGCAAAATCTAACTTACTACAAAGTAAAAATATACATATATATATATATATATATATATATATATATATAAAATCATTTTAAAGGGTATGAAATATTTGTAATGAACATGGCAAGTGTCATTGCCAAAGTTTGAATTATGAATATCATCAATAAATGTATGACATATTTAATTTAATTTACTTTGCAATATAATAACATATTTTCTTACTTTTTACTGAAAACAATGTTTGTAAATGTTCTGACTGCTATATAAATAATAAGATATAGAAGTGTAAACATTATAAGTGTTACATAATTAAACAGACATAGAAGTGGCTATAACATGCTTCCTACAATTAAGGAAATGTATTAAATGTATTCAAAGTTAGGGTTTATTACTTTTTCTAATTTTATTGCAATAATTGTTGTAATGAATTGGTTTTCTGTCAGAATCCCACACCTCAACTACCCTAAGGAATTCAACATACAACTTAAAATACCCATAAGTGACACTGCCACCTTTGCCTGCCCAATACAACAAAAAAATATACAGCTACATAACTCCATAAGGTACCTTTACTCCATGTGACTCCTGCCTTAAACCCTCCTTCTCCCTAAGGGACCACCAACCACAGTTACTACCTCACTGCAATCACATAGTCCACTCATAGGACCCACACTGATGGTATAGAAGCCAAACCCCTAAAGAACCTTCAAAGCATTATGTGCCCAAAACTAACACCACTCAACTCTAAGAAATTCTTCACCAAAAGGACCCCAAATCCAAACCACTAACAAGAAGAGTGCCACATTATAATGTGGAGCCCTCCCCTAAAGACTAATTTTATAGTTATTTCCAAGTATCTTTAGGGCTATATTACAAGTGGTGCTATCATTTTTTTTTTTTTTTGCTTTTTGCATGTGACAGAAAGAGTTGCACCAAAAACAACATACATTCAATAAAATAAAGTGTAAAACTTTAATTTGCTAATAATATTTAATGGGTTTTACAGTGTATTTACTGTAAATGTTAAAAATAATTATTTAAAAAAATAAAAATTATTTTATATATATATATATATATACACATTATTTACAGCATATATAATAATTTTAATAACTATTATTCATATTTTTTAATATTTAATATTTAAATAAGCTCCTTTAGATACATTTTCATGTGCGCTCACCCGACTCAGCATTAGACCTAAAGCGCAAAACGCAAAGCTTGTTACACATATTTTATTTTACATTCTTATGTTCTTTCGCAAAAAAAGAATGTATTTATTATTAAATATATACTTCAATATATAGATCTACATTCAACCCCAAGGAAGAAAACAAACGCTTCACTCTCCGGTCTTTTTTATCGATGTTTATTGCTCACAAAAATTAGATCACAGCATTCCCAAACGTTTCGACACCAATTGGTGTCTTTTTCAATGGGTATTTGCCAAAATTCTTTTGTCCCAAAAGGCTCCTAAAAACTATTCCCAACTGCTTACCTATAAATCCCCATATGTGCTGTCGTCACTTCCAGTACTTATATATATATATATATATATATATATATATATATTGTTCATGTAATATATAGCTATACCTGTATATCTATAGGAATAGATATACAGGTATAGGTATATACACAAATATATATATATATATATATATACATTTACAATAAAAATAATATTCCTTTATGTGAAGAACAATGGAATGTGATATATTAAAAGCTCCTTCCAGGTTAGAGCATGAGCGATAAGCTTTAGGTTTTTTTGTCTACTCTCTCCATTAAAGTCTATGGGGCAAATGTGTTAGTGTGGTCACAATATCCAAAGTCCACAAGATAGTGTGCATCAGGTTTTTGTTTGTAAGCAAACTTTTAATTTTCACTTTGCAATACTTGTGCTACCCAGCGTGCAAAAAGCTTACTTCTAGCAAAGTTTTTGCTCGAACGAGAGCTTGTAATGAAGCCCTTCAAGTTTCTTCAAAATAAACATTTTATTCAGGTGAAGTCACTAAAAATAAACCTAATTTATATTAATCACAGCCAAAATGGCAATTTAGTATTTTCAGAATATATAACAAGCAAACTTTGTACGTTTTCATAACCAAATCTGCTATGTTTTATGGACAATATTATTATATATTTCCAGTCTACTTGGATAAATAGAATTTTTAATGACTACTATTCATATTTACTAAATGTTTCTAATACAGGAAGGTGTGCAGAAAACTGTTTATTTTTAAAGCTTGTAGTGACTAATTATATTTATTAACTGCCTGCTAAGGACAAATTTGTGAGATGTGTGGACGTTTAAACAAAGTATAAAATTAAAATGATTATATTAAAAAAGTTTACAAACCACCAAACCACTTTAAGATTACAAAATGTAGGCATTTTATTTTGCTGAAAAATTAGAACACTTTCTAGTATGGGTAAGATAAAAAAATATGATAGTGGATATTGTTTATGGATTGGATACTTTTGAGCATTACAAAACTTTTCTTTATCTTTAAACAATAATAGAACATATACTGTACATATATAAATCCCCAAATCCAAAATTCCAAAATCCACAAATAATCCGAAATCCAAACGTTTTCATAAATATTTTTTTTTCTTTTGAAAATGCAAATGATAGTCTATATCTATTTAAACAACAACTATTACTTTTCTGATTACAGTACAGTACAATTTTTCCAATGATACAACAGTATTTAAAATTATATAAAACTACCATTATGTAATGCTGTGTAAAGTAAATACTAACTTGTTACATGATGTCAATCAAGATTGACAGACTGGAGATATGATCATGTTGATGTATTTTCTAAATTGAGGTCTACAGCAATTACTGAAAGTATTAGGATAACTTCCACAGTCTTCTTTTCCTGTCTTTCATATTACCATTATGTTTCACAGGTCCAGTTAATGTCTTGATTAAGGACAGGATATTGATGTTTAGTGATAGACTTTAAAAATGCTTTGAAGTCACAAACAATGTACCTCACTCCTCCCTGATTAAAAAAAAATGTTTTTATCTCCAAATGGATATTTTTTAATAATTATTTGTGTTATTTGACAGCATTTTAATTGTTATTTTCAGTTTTTGCAAACATTAAATAAAATATAGTATTCACAACACTTAGGGGCTGATTTAACAAACCGTCAACCAGCCCCAATGCATCTGTTTCCTCGCAGGCCTTCAGGCTTGCCGGAAACAGGAGTTAAGAAGCAGCAATCTTAAGACTGCTGCCTTTTAACTCATACAATTCCTCTGAGGTGTTGGACATCAATCCGCCCAATCCGCCACAAATCTGCAGGAGGCGGCATTGCACAAGCAGTTCACCAGAACTACTTGTGCAATGTTAAATGCCGACAGCGTATGCTGTCGGCATTCAGCGATGTCTGGTGGACACGATAAATCGCCCCCCATAGTGTGAATTTTGTTTGTGAATTTACAGTACACAGAGACTTTATGTTCTAATCTGAGTTCCAAAATCAAACATATAGGTTTAGCACTCACCATCCCTCTCATAAAACAAATGTTTGGATTGGTGGTTCAGTTAATGAGATGCCATATTGTCCACTCCATAGAAAGTAAGCAATGCTTGGCAGATAAATATAGCATTTAGTTAAATATAACATTTGATTGTTTTGACCCTTACTGTTATTCTTTAAATGATGCTCTAGTATGTAACTGATTTTACATACATCGGGCTAGATTACAAGTGTATCATTACTGCACGGAGCGCAAATGTGATTGCTTTATTTTTTTAACCCACATTACAAGTGGCACCAAGTTTAAATTATCGCAAATTTGTTACGCTGTAATTAACGCTCCCCATATTTTCTATGGGAGGTGTAAAGAGTAAATGTGCGCTTGTATTACAAGTGTAAAGTAAATGTGATCATTTAAAAGCAATCACATTTTACACTCAAACTTTTTTACACAACTGGAAGTTTAGTGTAAAGACCTCAGAAAAAAGTTACACTAAGCAGACACACACAAAAAAAAAAGATAAAGTTTTTCACACTACACAATCCAAACACTATACTATTAACCCCCAAATTGCAATGCCCCATCTCAATAAACACCCTACTTTACTTATCCCCTAAACCACCACTACCCCCACTACAAAAACTACCTGCTCTATTTAGCCCATAAACACCCAATAACTCTACCGCAATAAACTCCCTACTCTACTTAACCCCTAAACTTCCTCTTCCCCCATCAAAATAAACTCCCTACTCTACCTAACCCCTAAACCTAAATCGCCTAAACCACCACTACCCCCACTACAAAAACTACTTGCTCTATTTAGCCCATAAACACCCAATAACTCTACCGCAATAAACTCCCTACTCCACTTAACCCCTAAACTTCCTCTTCCCCCATCACAATAAACTCCCTACTCTACCTAACCCCTAAACATCCAATTCCCCCACTGCAATAAATTCTCTTCTCTACTTAACACCTAAACTGCCAAAACCCCATTGCAAACTACCCCTTGCCAATTAACCCCCTAACCATCACAATTCTCATTGCAAACTACCGCTACACTACTTAATCCCTAGGACCCCAAACTTACAAAAAATAAAAAACTACCATTACAAATTTTAAAGTCCCCTTAAAAAAAGCCCCCCCCAACAAAACAAATAACCTGCTAAACTAAAACATATTCACAGCTCTTTTGCAACAAAAAAACCCTATACTAAAACCAAAGTAACCCCAATCCCCCACAACAAAAACTATTTAAAAAAAACTACTCTAGGGCATGTGTCCGGTATTGCCCTGAAGTAATCACAGCTCTTTTGCACTAAAATAAATAAAAATAAAATAAAAACCTATCTTTAAAAAATCCTAATCTTAAATAAAAACTTAATGTAAAAAACTTACTCTAAAAATTGCCCTGAAAAGGGCATTTGTCGGGCATTGCCCTGAAGTAATCACAGCTCTTTTCCACTAATGTAAAAAACAACTTAAAAAAAAAAAAAAAAAATCTAATGTTATAAAAAACTATTTTCTATTGGCTGGTTTGAATTTAAATTCCAAGATCAGCCAATAGAAATGCAAGGCCAACTCTTTATAAGGGCATTTTTTAGGATAGACTTTTTGTAAGGAAATAGTTTTTTTATGATGCAAAAGAGCTAAATCACTTATGACCTTTCAGGGTTGTTTTTTACGAAAGGTTCTATTTAACTTTGTTTTGTTTAATGATAATGATTTTAGTTTTTTGAAGATAGGATTTTATAATGTTTGCACAAAAGAGCTGTGATTACTTCAGGGCACTGCTTGACAAATTCCTTTTTCAGGGCAATTTTTAGAGCAGGCTTTAGGAATAGAGTTTTTTTTAGGGGGGGGTGCAAAATTTTACCGAACACGCACAACAAAGTTGATTTCTATCAATGTTAACGATCAAGTTGGAGCACTAAATAGCGCTCCACTTGTAATTTAGCCTATTCTGAGGTAAATACAATGGACCACAATGCAAATAGACCAAAAGTCCCATGCAAAAACATTCTGTGCTGGCTTAAATGAAAGTTAATCTATATATATATAACTCTATATATATATATATATATATATATATATATATATATATATATATATATATATATATTCCAGCCACATTGTGAATTATTTAAATAGACTTAAATAAAATGAGATTTTAGTATAAAATATTTGAGTTTTCCAATTGTGGGAATTGGAAGTATATACTGCAGACTTTATACAAGCCTAAGCCAACCATATTTCTGTCCCTAATTGGCCTCAGCAGAGGGGATAAGAAAAGGAACTGCAGAAAAATGGAAACGTTTCCTTATCTACTCCAGTATCAAGTCTAGATCGATCCCTCCAAACAAGTGGTAGGGAATGTTGGCTATTAAAACACAATTGAGCAAATGAGGTGCTATTTGGCTAAAGCAAAAGTAAAATGTGACAGTTAATTTATTCAGTTTTAATGATTACTACCTAATATGTTTGAATAGTTTACTTAGCCCATAAAAGGCCAGATTACGAGGGGCGCGCTAACAGTTGCACACAAGCGATATCAGGCTTATCGCGCCTGTTTTCACACGTTGACAGTAGCGCTCATATTACAAATGAAAAGTAAACGCAAATGCTTGAGCGCAATTTAATTTAACATGCGTCGGGTTAGCACAGCCTCAGAGCTCTGTTTAACTGTTACGCTCAAATAAAAAGTGGCACAAAACACATAAAAATACATATAAAAGTACAGATACACTCATAATAACACCATCTAAAAACAAAAGTCCATAAAAAAGTTATAAAGACTCAAAGATATGAGATCTCAGTTGCTAGAAAAAAAAAGGCAGGCAAAGGGCTTTAACATCGACATGCATATACATGATTATATTTGTGTACAGATGTATTTAAGAATTTATATGTGTATGTATATATTTAGAGACATATGTACACATATAAACACATAAATATAGATGTACACATAAATAGGCATCTATATATAAGTGCATTGGAGCCCTTTGCAGTTCAGAAACAAATAAAAGCATATTTATGCAATATTCATATATAATAAAGTGTAATATTGTGTATTTACTGTAAATATTTCACATTCCTATGTTCTTCATATAGCATAATATGTTCTATGTATTTATAAATAGATATTCATAT
The DNA here is from genome assembly GCF_027579735.1 of Bombina bombina. Classification (NCBI taxonomy): domain Eukaryota; kingdom Metazoa; phylum Chordata; class Amphibia; order Anura; family Bombinatoridae; genus Bombina; species Bombina bombina. Next base: position 404,140,544 of record NC_069504.1, read on the forward strand.
ATACAGTATATATATATATATATTTATATATATATATATACCTATATATACAGTATAAATATGTATAAATATATATTGTACCAAAAGACCATCAGATATATGTAGAAATATGTATTTATGAATCAATAAAACATATTCTTCTATGTGAAGAAAATTGGAATGTGAAATATTCATATTTTCATGTGTGGTTAGCGCACTTGAGAATATGTGATCAGGTTAGCGCGCAAGTAGGGTGTTAGTTTTTTCCCACTTTTTTTGCTCCATTGACTGCTTTACATTAACATGCACATGACATTCTAAGTTTGGCTTTTTGCGCTCTTGTCGGGTTATCACGTGAGCAATAACTTTTTACTTTCAACTTATAATTCATGAGCTACCAAAAAACTTACTTCTAGTGGAGTTAGCACTTGTAATCTGACCCTAAGGGGCCTATTTATCAAGCCGTCAACCACAAATACGCTGGAATCCTGCAGCGTAATTGTGGCAAGCCTGATTCCCCTTATTTATCAAACCCTACAGACTGGCAAAAGTAGAATTTTTTTACATAACATACGATCCGCCGGTCAAAATCTGACACAGATCAATGCTTACGTCATTACAGATGTTCCGAATGCAAATTCGGCACTATCTGACTACTTTTGCAAGTTAACAAATTTCTACCAGGTTTGCTCTGCACTATTCCGGAATCAGGAATCAATGAGAGTCTGAAAGCATCGAAAGCTTATGTTCGCTGCTGCCCGATATCCCATTGATTCCTATGGGAGAATAAAGTTACGTTTACACCTAACACCCTAACATATACCACGTGTCTAAACACCCCTAATCTGCTGTCCCGACACCGCCGCCACCTATATTATGTTATTAACCCCTAATCTGCCTCCCTACACCGCCGCCACCTACATTATTTTATTAACCCCTAATCTGCCATCCCCACCGTCGCTGCCACTATATTAAATTTATTAACCTCTAAACTTAAGTCTAACCCTAACACCCCGTAAGTTAAATATAATTTAAATAAATATAAATAAAATTACTATCATTAACTACATTATTCCTATTTAAAACTAAATATTTACCTATAAAATAAACCCTAAGCTTGCTACAATATAACTAATAGTTACATTGTAGCTAGCTTAGGGTTTATTTTTATTTTACAGGCAAGTTTGTATTTATTTTAACTAAGTAGAATAGTTATTAAATAGTTATTAACTATTTAATAATTACCTAGCTAAAATAAATACAAAAGTACCTGTAAAATAAAAAATAACCTAAGTTACAATTACACCTAACACTACACTATAATTAAATAAATTAACTAAATTAAATACAATAACCTAAATTAAATTAAATTATCTAAAGTACAAAAAACCCCACACTAAATTACAGAAAATAATAAACAAATTACAGAAATTTAAACTAATTACAGCTAATCTAATAGCCCTATCAAAATAAAAAGCCCCCCCAAAATAAAAAAAAACCCTAGCCTAAACTAAACTACCAATAGCCCTTAAAAGGGCCTTTTGCGGGGCATTGCCCCAAAGTAATCAGCTCTTTTACCTGTAAAAAAAATACAAACAACCACCCCAACAGTAAAACCCACCACGCACACAACCAACCCCCCCAAAAAAAATATTAACTAAAAAAACCTAAGCTCCCCATTGCCCGGAATTCTATAAGCCAATTGGAATCTAGGGGATGCCATCTTGGATGACGTCACTTAAAGGAAACTTCATTCGTCGGGTAGTCATCGGCCGAAGAAGATGCTCCACGTCTGATGTCTTGAAGATGGACCCGCTCCGCGCCTGATGGATGAAGATAGAAGATGCTGTCTGGATGAAGACTTCTGCTGTCTGGAGGACCACTTCTGCCTGGCTTGAATGAAGACTTCTGCCCATCTGGAGGACCACTTCTGCCCGGCTTGGATGAAGACTTCTGCCCGTCTGGAGGACCACGTCTCCCGGTAAGTCGATCTTCAGGGGGTTAGTGTTAGGTTTTTTTAAGGGTGTATTAGGTGTGTTTTATTTTTAGGTTAGGGCTTTGGGCTGCAAAAGCGCTAACTGCCCTTTTAAGGGCAATGCCCATCTAAATGCCCTTTTCAGGGCAATGGGGAGCTTAGTTTTTTTTAGTTTTTGTATTTGTTTGGGGGGGTTGGTTTTGTGGGTGGTGGGTTTTACTGTTGGGGGTTTGTTTTTATTTTTTTTTACAGGTAAAAGAGTTGATTACTTTGGGGCAATGTGCCGCAAAAGGCCCTTTTAAGGGCTATTGGTAGTTTAGTTTAGGCAAGGGTTTTTTTTTTTGGGGGGGGGGGGGGGGCTTTTTATTTTGAAAGGGCTATTAGATTAGGTGTAATTAGTTTAAATTTCTGTTATTTGTTTATTATTTTCTGTAATTTAGTATTTGCTTTTTTGTACTTTAGATCATTTAATTTAGGTTATTGTATTTAATTTATTTAATTGTATTTAATTTAGTTAATTTATTTAATTATAGTGTAGTGTTAGGTGTTATTGTAACTTAGGTTAGGTTTTATTTTAAAGGTGCTTTTGTATTTATTTTAGCTAGGTAGTTATTAAATAGTTAACTATTTAGTAACTATTCTACCTAGTTAAAATAAATACAAACTTGCCTGTAAAATAAAAAAAACTCTAAGCTAGATACAATGTAACTATTAGTTATATTGTAGCTATCTTAGGGTTTATTTTATAGGTATTTAGTTTTAAATAGGAATAATGTAGTTAATGATAGTAATTTTATTTATATTTATTTAAATTAGATTTAAGTTAGGGGGTGTTAGGGTTAGACTTAGGTTTAGAGGTTAATAAATTTAATATAGTGGTGGAGACGTTGGGGATGGCAGATTAGGGGTTAATAAGTGTTATGTAGGTGGCAGCGGTGTAGGGGGGCAGATTATGGGTTAATAACATAATGTAGGTGGCGGCAGTGTAGGGGGCGGCAGATTAGGGGTTAATAAGTATAATGTAGGTGGCGGCGGTGTAGGGGGTCAGATTAGGGGTTAATAACATAATGTAGGTGGCGGCGGTGTAGGGGGGGTCAGATTAGGGGTTAATAACATAATGTAGGTGGCGGCGGTGTTGGGGGGGGCTGATTAGGGGTTAATAAGTATACTGTAGGTGGTGGCAGTGTAGGGGCAGCAGATTAGGGGTTAATAACATAATGTAGATGGTGGTGGTGTAGTGGGTGGCAGATTATGGGTTAATAAGTATAATGTAGGTGGCGGTGGGCTCCGGGAGCTGCGGTTTAGGGGATAATAACTTTATGTAGTGGCGGTGGGGTCCAGGAGCGGCGGTATAGGGGTAAAACAGTTTAGAATAGTGTGGGTGTTTAGTGACAGGGTACCAATAAAGCTGGGAGAAAGCCGAAGAGCAGCGAGATCGATGACTGTTAGTTAACAACAGTCCGCTGCTCATCGCCCCGTACTTGGTGCGCAGCTTTTTGACAGCTTTTTTAGTAACTTTGGAGAATGTATTCAGGTCCGCGGCGTGATGTTAGGCAATCTTAGGCGAGCCTATTGGTGCCGTTGAATGCAAGTAAGTTGACGGGTTGATAAATAGGGGCCTAAATGTGTATATAAGACTTGCGTGAGAGATAACTTTTTACTTTACTCGATGCTAGCAAAAAGCTTACTTCTAGCGCAGTTAGTTTGCGAATAGGAGCATTAAATAGCACTCCACTCGTAATGTAGTGTAAAATCCATTCATAATCATGCAATTAGCAATTTTATATTGTTTTGTGTAATTTTATAATGAAGATGTTTTAAACACCCAAAAGATGCAATTGAAGGGACAGTAAAGCCAAAAATAAACTTTCATGATTCAGATAGAACATGAAATCATATGTTTATATATGCACATTTTCTGAGGTACCAACTCCTATTGAGCATGTGCAAGGGTTCACACAGTATATACATATATGTGCTTTGTGATTGGCTAATGGCTTACCCATGTTATAGGAGACAGAGAAAATGTCAGAAAAAAAATTCTAAGGGCTCGATGATCATAACCCATATTCGCTGGGCAAGACATGAAAAAACTGCCTTGATACTCACAGGGGCACCCTAATGGAATTATTTAAAAAAAAGTGTCTGTCCCTGCAAGTGGCAAGATGCCTCCAATAGAATGTAATGGAGCTCGCTGAAAAAATGTCACTAGAGAGAGTGAAGTAAACAGGGAGCAGGGTGTGTACTTTAAAAAGTACACCCTTCAGCCAATACACATCAGATACTATGCCTTAAGAGTACAGTACCTTACAAGTGCTTTGCATTTTTTTCACACAATCTCTTTACCTTTTAGTGTGCAAGACAAAACAGTGATATCGGCAGGTAGAAAATGTTTACAAGAGACCTGAAGGAGAAATTTCAGCTATGTTCTTGGAATGCCCCTGTTCAGCCCAATAGCAGAAGCAAGGCTTGATTGGCTTACCAGATACCAGGAGATTACCTGGTGGGCCACAGCAGTTATGACTGGCCAGCTACAGTTTAGGGGGTTAGTGCTGCTGGTGATGTTATACAACCTACCTTGTACGTAGCATTTAGTAGCCCTCCCGTCAATGGTTTCTAGGGTCTAGTCAAGTTACACAAATTGTTTTAATTATCTTCTGCAGATCATACTATGGATAATCATTTTCACACTGTTAGGGAGTCATGGAAGAAATTGGGCTAATTCTAGAAAAAGTAAAAATGCCAATACGTATAAATCCAGGCATAACTCCAGGAGCTTTAAAAAGCATAAAAAATTACTTTTATACTATTAGAAGGGAGAAAATCCTTACGTGTTTTCATAGGATCCTGTTAGGCACGAAACTCGTAAAGTTTTTCTATGATTAAGTGCCGTGAGGCACGAAACACGTAATGATTTTCCTCCTTTTATTGTGTATAATTCTTTAACTCTCATGGTTTAAATTTATTTTTTATGCTTTTTTAAGCTCATAAGAATGCTGCCATGAGCCCTAAATTTATATACATTGTATTTTTATTATGTATTTATTATGTATTTGTTGTTAATTCAGGTCTACGGTATTTAATGGTAATTTAATTGCACATATAAATGAACATTAAAATATATTTATATATATATATGTATATGGGATGCCCATTTGTAACTTTTGTGATGATCCAAATGCAGAAGTAAGTAGCGGCTCATGCCCTTCAAATATTTTCATAGTCAGATTGATTCTTGTAAAAGATCCCCACTCTAAGATCTGGATTTGCAGAGATCTTAGTGTGGGGATCTTCTACAGGAATCAATCCAGCTATGAAAATATCCAAAGGGCACAACCTGCTGCTTACTTCTGCATTCTGATCCTCATGAAAGATCCCAATACGCATTTCCTGAAGAAGGGGACATGTCCCCGAAACGTCACCACAATAAAGTTGTATGACAGCTGTCTGTACACTTTTTCTATTTTATAACTTTGCCAGCACACTTTCTAATGGTTTGTGAGAGTGCTGATCCCATATATATATATATATATATATATATATATATATATAATTGTAAACATGTGATATGAGCTATTTTTCTAATTGAAAAAAAACCTTAATTTTGTATATTACAAATTCGCCAAGATATGTCATTGCAAAACAAACCAAAATAGATTTTCAAACAGTTCGGCTGATAAGTTTGAAAAATCAAAAAAAATCAAAGAAAGCTTCTATAAAATTATTTTTTTACAATATCTCTGCTAAATAGTGAGTTATCACTGGATTTTTTTTTATTATTTTGAGTGTTTTGCATTTATTGATTAATGAATGTCTGTCTCTTTCGAATTCTGTTTTGGGGAATGAATGATTTCTATGAACATGATTTATAGTATTTTTACGTAGGTAAAAGCAAAGGTTAGTCTGCTTCAGGCATCCTAAATAGTCCATTACACCGAATATGTAGCATTACAGAGACTTCAGATATTACCACAAAGCAGGAATTGTCCTTCTTTTGGAGTTTCAGTGTAGACAGAAAAAACATATATTTCATTTACTGAGCATGTAGTACACTGTAATAGACTCTTCTCAGCTGGACTAATAATTGGCATCATGCAGTTGGAGAAATGCTACTTGTCCATCTCATGTTATGATTTTAAGTTAGTTTTTAAAAAGAGGAGACTCACCCTGATGTTGTATCACTTTGTGTTAAATTCTTATATTGCATTTTTTTAATCTGCTAATGTTTTACATTTTTGTTATAGCTGTGCAAAAATAGTGATACTGATGTATGAAATAGGATCTTTAAATTGGTTTAAAGATTCTTAATTTTTAAATTACACAGCTGACAGGCCCTCCAGCAGACAACATAGATTATTTCTTCTTCTTCAAATACTAATACAAAATAATTATTTTGTACATTGCATGTTTTACTTTCTTTTTCATATTCTTTGTACAGTTATGCAAAATATAAAACCATTAACTAAACTGAGCATTGCATTATTTTGTCTTTGTTGCATTTAAAGTGTTTTTTTTTTTAAATTGTATTGTAGCTTTGTATGTTTATTTATTTATGCATTTATTTATTTTGTCTTTGGAAAAAATAGAAGAAGTGTAGAAGAAAAACAGAAACTGAATTAACAGTAATTAAGTCCTATATCTTGGCTCATATATCTAGACAATTCTCACCAGTGACAAGGGGAATAGACAGATCATCTGAACGAACTTCACCTCTATAAAAGACTCCCTCCCATACAACCCCCATAATGTATTACAAGAAAGAGGTAGAATTAAATGGGGAGACTGGTGAATATTGTCTAGATATGAATAAAGATGTAGAAATTACAGTATTTTAATGTAATTACTGTTTAACCTGTCTCAACTCAGAGCAATACTCATGAGTGATAAATAACTTGGTTGTTCTTAAATTCAAAGTGAACAAATCAGCTTCAGTTGCCCAAGATGTGGCATTATTTTGTCAATAAACTATAGCAATGCACTGAACACTCTCCTCAATATTGTGGTATTGGCAGGAGCATTACCTATTTTGTGACCTGAGAGACAACAGAAAAAGAATGGAGAGTTTAAACTCTAACCCTGTCCAAATAAATGTGAATATGCCAATCTAAGTCCAAAGTATGTAAATGACAACAAATAAATGTCTTGTAAGATGTGGAAGTATATTAGAACATTACCAATGAAACTAGGATCTGATTGAAGAATGATTTTTTCTCTATGTAAAGCTAAATAAGACTCTGGAATGGAGAAAGCCTGTAGCTTAGACACTTGACATGCATATGTTCTAGTAAAACCAAGAAGATGGTCATAAATCTGAAATTGCAAAAAGAAATGTGATCCAGGGGCTCAAAAAGTTACTGCATTAAGTAATGAAGGACTAGAAGGTGATCCAAAGGAAGTCAAAGTAAGTGCAAAGAGTAAAAGAGGGTGGCTTTAAGTCTGATGTGATCTGTAGTTTAAACTATATAATTAGGGGGGGGCGGAGCTAACTGCCAAGCAGGATAGACGCATCTTAGGAGAGCTCTGTTCTAATTTACTGAAAACCTTAAAAATACCTAAATTAAGTTATTAACTTTTTATCTCACTGTGATAGTAACCTATACTCCAGCAAATAGACAGTTTTTCTTGCTTTTAAACAAAGAACGCTGACAGAGATTAAGGACTATCAAGTACTCAACGATCGCAAGCACTTGTGACAGACGCCGGAGGGTCGGGGCTCCGCTCCGGCGGCTGAAGTGCTAATCGAACATCGGTATTACTGCAAGAACCGGTACTCTGATCCCGCTTTACTACCTACCATCCTAACGGAGCACAACCGGAGCTAGGCAATTGGGCTGCATTGGCGGCCTTGTGGAACACCGGAGATCGGAGATTGTAAGCGGCGAGGGCGCTGATTGGGGAAGTCGGAGCCCCGCAGCAGGCACAACACACAGACTCTGTCCTACGGTGAGAATAATCGCACTTACCGGGTCGTAGGAACCCCTTGCACACCGGATCGAGGCTGAGCAGTTTAGGCCCCGGGAGATAACGGATGGTTGGGGCGCCTCGAGAGGTCAGAGTGGCACCTACCGAGTGTCCTGCATTGGACTGGAGGCCCATTGGGTAAGCTGACCGACGGTCACTTGAACTACACAGGCACCTGCATACTCACACTTATTTTGAGGGGGGCGAATAAAGGCGCCATCTTTCCAACGGCCCGCAGAGACATATAATCAGGCCACGTGGCATAGCCCTCAGCTTTGAACTCATACAATATCTTAAGAAGCATGCAGGATTAATATAGAATGTGAGCCAATATCTATTCAGATTACCCTAATGTTTTGTATGCCATCTCAGTCTGTTTGATTTGCCCTTTGCACAGACCACATAGTGCTAAAGCTAGGCCCAAGCTGGAGAGGCCTATATCAACTGCACGTGAGCCGGTTTGTTACACCAATTGCCTCATATCTAAAATCTAACAAGTGGCCCACTGAACTTTCTACCATATATTATAAGTGATCTTTGAAGGAGGATACCATTAGAGCCAAGCAGTGTTGGTGGTTCACTTGTGCCCTACCTATGGTAAACGCTATTGCCAGCAGCCCCATTGCTAGCCTAGATACCACATACAAATGAGTGGCTAATGTGCTGGAAGCTAAGGAGGAGGGGGTGATGTGAATCACTGTGCATATTTCGCTCCTTTTTATTTAATTTTTTTTTTTATTATTATTGCCTGTTTTTCTTAGCCTCCTGCAACCTTCCCTGCAGTTTCAGCTTAGCTGTGTTGACAACGGAGTGGGGTAGTAAGACACGAGCATAACAACACTCTAATTATCTCTACTACTAATCCTTCCTTATTGCTCAACAGAACTCTATAATTATGGCACATCTGAACAAAAGAAAAGCTAAGGCATTAACAACTGGGCCTAAAAGAACAGTAGCGGATCATTTCCACACTATATCCCCCGCATCTCCGGATGACCAACAGGAGGATTCAAACATGTCCCAAGCGGAAGGAGATACTGTGGCCTCTACTTTTCAAGCACTCCAAGAGGCAGCTCCTGCTACAGTGACCCCTACTTTTATCCTGGACTCTCTCAAATCTCTGCTAGCTGCCCACCATTCAGCTTTCCAATCTCAGGTAACTGCCTCTCTAGCAGACCTTCGCAGAGATCTCACTTCAACTTCAGAAAGAGTGGATACTGTAGAGAGGAAACAAGAGGACATGGCTGTCGACCAAGCCAATGTACTTGCTTATGCCCAGAGTTTAGCTGAACAGATGATTTGCCTGGAAGACAAACTAGCAGATATGGAGGACCGCTCCTGTCGAAACAACTTGCGATTGAGAGGTATTCCAGAAAGCATAGCTCCTGGGGACCTTACTCCTTTTCTGGCAGAGTTCTTTGAACAACTTGCTCGTCCTGTTAACACAACCGAGGGCCTTATTGATAGAGCTCATAGGGCGCTAAGACCTAGGAGTGTATCATCAGACAAACCAAGGGATGTCATTGTGAGACTGCACTTTTTTACATACAAAGAAAGGATAGTCCGAGCATCTCTCACTAAGCCTACCCTTCCAACCAAATTCCAAGATATTGCTGCGTTTGCTGACCTCTCTTATCACACACTCCAGCAGAGGAAGATGTATAGAGACTTCACTAAGTTTCTGAGGACCCATGACATCAAGTATCAATGGGGTCACCCCACCAGACTTATAGTCCACAAAGACAATCAACAACACATCGTTACTACACTCGATCAGAGCCAACGGCTCATGAAACTATGGGACACCTCAGTCTCAAGTGATTGTCCTCTGAGAGACTCTCTGAACCCCTCGGCTCAACCTTGGGCCTCCTCTGCACCGGGGTCTTCAACTAATACAGACCCTTCTGGTTCTACACAAGAAGCAGAAGATGATTGAATATGGACGGTTTGTAGGGTAATATGTATACTAACCTTTCTTTTTGTTTCAGGCGTCTCTATGTAACTTCATACTGTTACTAAGCTGTAATATATAATATGCGATTGTGATTTAATTTTCCCTTTATGTTTTTTTTTTTCTCTTTGTGCCTTGGATACTTACCCCTTATGTGTACGATCAACCATATATTACTCAATATTGTTATATTGTTGTTTGCTTGTTCTATCAACTGTTCAGTTTAAATGGTAGAAATACATGTTTGAAGGCTGTTGAAGCCCTGATATATTTTAATTTTGTTTTGGATAAGTTAGCTTTAAATGTGCCTAGCTAATTGTTTCTTTCAATGTTCACATTGAATGATTTGCTTGTACACACTATCTCTCCCTATGCCTTTAATAGAAGGGCTCACATTACACTGTTCTCCAGGCCTAATGATTACCTACATATAGTGTTTTTTATCCTCTTTTTTTTTTTTTTCTTCTCTCTCTCTCTCCTCTCCCTAGTACCTAGAACTGAGTTCCCAGTTAAGAAGCTGTAGAAGTTTTATTTCATATATGTTACATGTTTAGATGATACTATATGTTTATTATGGTTTCAGGATCTACTCCACTATGGAGGAGCACACCAGGGACCACTATTTAATATCGTTTTACTAAAAATGTTTTACTATGCTCTGGACAAGTCACTTATAAATAAGCTTGATTTTATGTTATACTTATATCTGAATCTCATTATAGATGTTATGTTTTTTTTTTATCTACCTTATATTTATCTGAAGTGCTCTGCCCCGCTCTCTTTCCATACCTACTAGTTGCTTGAACATACTACTCTTTTCCCCAATTTTTTTTTTTTTTTTTTTTTTTCTTCCCCTCTCTTTTTTTTTTCTTCTTTCCCCCATACATGCACACTCCAAAGTGATTCCCCCCCCTCCTCCTTCTCTTATAATATCTCCTATAACACACCCCACATAATCCACCTTTGACTGTCTGTAAGTCACGGTGGCTTAAAACTATCTCCCCCCCCTTTAAGGTACTCTGAATTTTGCCTTCAGAGGCTATCAAGGCGGTTATCCTTTTTATATACCGCACAACCTTACTTTGTGGCATTAGGTCATGACTCTCAGATAAGGTCTCTATTGTGATATCTGCGTTCTCTTTTCCTCTCTCCTTTCTCTTTACTTCTTTTTCTATCCTTCTCTCTTTACTCCCCCCCCTTTTTTTTTTTTTTTTTCTCCCCTTTCCCTACCCCCTTCATTCGCTCCCCCTACCCCGCTCCTCTTTCCTACCCTTTAACTCATCCACCTATAAGGCTTTTTGACAATTGGCACCATGCCGTACACCTGCATCACACAGAATGTTAGGGGGCTAAATTCCCCGACCAAAAGAAGTATGCTGCTGAGATCTTTGCACAAGAGTAGAGCCCAGTTGGTCTTCCTCCAGGAGACTCACTGGCTCAGGGATATGGTAGTACCCCTACGATCTAAACTGTTCCCTGTGGTGGAGACTTCAAGCTTCTCACAGAAATCGAGAGGGGTTGCTGTCCTTATACACAAGGATATAGCGTATGAACCTATTCATTTAGAAACAGACCAACAAGGAAGATATTTGATTCTCCTCTGTAAATTAGACGGAGCGATCTACACATTGGCGTCCTACTATGGACCGAACAAACAACACATTGCGACTTTGCGTAAGTTCCTACATAAAGTGGAAAGCTTACGGCAGGGTTCCCTTCTTCTTGCAGGGGACTTTAACTCTGTGTGGGACCCCCTTTTGGACAAAAAAAGGGCTGACTCTCATAAATGTGACAAGGCTGTGGCGGACTTATCGTACAAATTCAAAAATCTTATGTGTCAATTTAATTTATTTGATGTGTGGCGAGCTCTCAACTCGACTTCACGAGACTATACATATTTCTCGTCGGTCCACCATTCTTATTCACGGATAGATTTTTTCTTCTGTGAACCGGGACTATTAGACTGCATTTCTAGATCATGGATTTCTCAATGCCCCTGGTCGGATCACGACCCCGTATATATCATTCTTAAATCTCCTTTAGAACTTCAGCGCATCCCAACTTGGCGTCTCTCCCCATCTGTTTTTTCGGACCCTAGTGTAGCAGCTGATATTTCTAGGGATATTTCTGAGTTCCTCCGAATTAACGATAACGGAGAAGTAGATGATTTCACCTTATGGGCATCATTAAAGGCATATGTGAGAGGGTCCTTTATGAAAATAGCAGCGGCACAAAAAAAAAACAGAGGTAAATCTCTGGCTCAATTAACACTATCCCTCCGCAATCTCACTATTGAACATAAAAAGGATCCCACACCGCGCCTGTATGAACAGTTGATAGCTGTTAAAACGAAAATAGTCCAATTAGAAACGGAACGGTCGACGATTAGGCTCCTTAGATTCAAAGAGGTTTTCTATTTTAAAGGCAATAAAGCGGATAGGCTCTTAGCTAACCGGTTACGCCAACGCACGGCGGCGGCTCGTATACATTCCCTAAAAGCAGGAAATAGAGTTGTAACCCATCCACGTGAGATAGGGGCGACTTTCGCAAATTACTATCTGTCTCTTTACAACCTATCGAAGGATAAACAGATCCCACCTCCTACCTTAGATAGTATAAATGACTTCTTATTCAAATTAGACCTCCCGGTGACGAATGACCTCCAAGCGGAGGCACTGTTGTCCCCTATCTCTGGTGTGGAAATTAAAAACGCCATTCTCTCCCTCAAAGCCCTCAAATCGCCTGGGCCAGACGGCTTCTCAGATCTTTTCTACAAGAAATTCCAAGCGCAGCTTGTTCCACCTTTGTTACGTTTTTTCTCTAAGGCTAGCTCAAGTGGCACTTTCCCGACCGAGTTCTTGAAGGCCACGATCATTACATTACCTAAACAAGAGAAGGACCCTACGGAATGTTCCAGTTACCGTCCGATCTCATTGTTGAACTTGGATATCAAGTTGTACGCGAAAATTTTGGCTACATGTCTTAACTCCTTATTACCAGCTCTGGTCCATTGCGACCAGGTCGGTTTTGTCAAGGGTCGAGAGGGACCCGACAACACCAGGAGGCTATTGAATATATACTTTGCTGCTCAGGAATTGAACTTACCGTGTGTCACCCTGTCGTTGGATGCAGAAAAAGCCTTCGACAGGGTGAACTGGGATTATATGTTCGCAGTCCTGAGGAAGTTCGGCTTGCCAACTTCTTTTATAACCTCTATAGCGGCTCTGTATTCCAGCCCCTCGGCCACAGTTCAAGGTCTTGGGTTCTGCTCTGATCCCTTTGAAATCACAAACGGCACGAGACAAGGCTGTCCGCTGTCACCACTCATTTTTGCCCTCGTGATGGAACCACTAGCCGCTGCCATTCGGCTTCATCCCCATATACTAGGAGTGGACGTATATCATACTACCCAAACTACAGCCTTATTCGCTGATGACCTGACAATACTTCTTTCAGATCCTATCGGTTCCTTACCACACCTCTTTGCACTATTGGAGAGGTTTGCTTCAATTAGCTACTACAAACTTAATGTCTCCAAAACGGAGGCTTATGCCATTCATGTCCCGATGGAGACGTTGAATAAGTTGAAGAAGATGTACAAATTTCGTTGGTCTACCTCACATATTAAGCACTTGGGTGTGTGTCTGTCCCATAGTATCCCTACTATTCTCTCACTAAATTTCTCCCCCCTACTGACTGAAATAGCTAAAGCCACGGAAACATGGAATGTTCCCTCCTTGTCGTGGTTGGGGCGCATAGCCGCATTTAAAATGAGCCTTTTGCCTAAGTTGACTTACCTTTTTCGATCTTTGCCTATCCCGATATCTAAGTCTCTAATCCGAAAATTTCAACAGGTGTGCAATAAATTTATTTGGCGACATAAAGTCCCCAGAATTGCAACTAGCACCCTACAACAGCCCATACTTTCAGGTGGGGCAGCTGCCCCCAATATTCTCTACTATCACGAAGCCGCCCGCCTATCACATGTGACTCAGTGGGGCTCACCGACTTGTAGTCGATGGGCAGAGTTGGAACAAGCTTCCCTTCCACCGGGGGTTACCCTTGCAGACTTGATCTGGCTCCCGACACACACTAGGCCAACAATGGCTCTAGTAAACCCTATAGTAAAAGCCAATTTAAAATTTTGGGATAAGATTCATAACTTACCCACGATTGCGCCCCACCCGTCTCCATCTCACCCGATTAGAAGTCTCCTTCTTGCTTTACCGGACACCCACCCACTCCTTTGGGAGGACCTGGGTATTATTAGAATCTCAGACCTTTATGAAGGGACCCAGCTGCTTTCTTACCAGGCTTTCCTCCGAAAATACCATCCACCGCTCCCTCTCCACTTCGAGTTCTGGAGACTACGTAGTTTCCTTAAATCTTGGGGTTTTGACAAAGGCCCACTGCGTCCTAGAACCAGGTGGGAGTCGAAATGGGATCTTAAACTCTCGTTTAAGAAATTACTCTCATCATCCTACCAAGACATACTACGTCCCCCAGTTTTTCTCAAATCCTTACCGATAAAGAGCTGGGAATCCTCCCTAAATGTAACTCACGAACCACAGGTGTGGCATTTGGCGACCCAACTAACTAGAAAAATGGTACATTGTGTCACACTATATGAGTTGTTTCTTAAAGTACTTTTACAGTGGCATCTGACGCCGATCCGCTTATTTAAGATCTCGCACACAAATTCTCCGAAGTGTTGGAGAGGCTGTGATGCCCTGGGCACCCCCACCCACGTTTGGTGGTCCTGCCTGGTGATTATGCCATTGTGGCAAAAAGCAATTCACTACTGTAACACTAAAGGTATTCTCATACCATCTACACCCAGTATGGCCTTGTTTCACATCTTGCCTCCTAAGTTGCCTGCCCCACAGAAAAGTTTCTGTGTCTATTTATTCCTTGCAATTAAACTATCTATTGCTAGGATGTGGCTACAGTTGACCTCCCCAAGTTGGGACCAAATTGTGGAGACCCTAAAATATCTCAGGTCAATGGAAGCCTATGTGTCTCATGTCCACAGTACTGAAGATCAATACGCCCTGATTTGGGAGTTTTGCCCGGATTAGCGCTTTTCAGGCTTAATAGCCTCTGTAACTCTTGTCTAAGTCAATACACTTTGGGACTCTGTGTCCCTGTGATTACATCCTCCTGGTCCTTTGGATTGTGATCCACTCCCCTCTACTTATATGCCTTTAAGATAATCATTTCATATCCCCTCTACCCCTCCCCCCCCCCATCCATCATCCAGCTTTCTCCCCTTCTCCCCCCCCTTTTTTTTTTTTTTTTTTTTTTTTTTTTTCTTCTTTCCTTCTCTTTCTATCTCTTCTCTCTTACTGCTTCTAATATATCTTTCCTCTTCCCTCTCTCTCTTCTTCTTATTTCCTTCTGGAGATATCATCTGTTGTCGAGACCTAGATATAGGCTACCTTACAGAACGTTTTGCTTCGTTGTTTTAAATATATTACATGTAAGTTAGCTTTATAATGTTTGCTAATTATTTGTTATTTACTATCTAATGTTTGTCACATTGTCATAATTATATGGTTATACTGAATATTGAAGCCATCTTCTCATTACGCTGCAGGACATTATACTTTCTTAAGAACTTTACGAGCCCAATTTTCTTGTTATATGCTGTGGCCTACGCCTTATGAGTCTTACTGTCATGTATTAACTGCTGAAAAATGGCTATTGTCTATGTATTCTTAATGATTGATGTTCTTAATTATGACTGTATTGTGAATGTTTCAATAAAGCATTTAAAACCAAAAAAAATAAAAATAATAATGCTGGATAGACTAATGTATTCAATAAAAAGATTAGCCTGATATTAACACGTTGCAGAATAAAAAATAAAAAAATATTAGTAGTTTACATTTTGAAAAATTGAAATATCTCCATAAAACAATGGGCTATAACTATGTTATAATATAGGTTGGCTTTTCTGCTGGGACCAAACAATGATAATTTGGAATAAAGTAGTGTTACATCTGGAAAAAAACCCCAAAAAAAAAAACTATATAATTAGAGGGTTTTTGTAATATATATATATTAATTAATTTATCTATTTATTGAGGTTATAAATTTACAGGTACAGACAGAAGATAGATCAATACAGAAATAATACTGCTGATACAGGTACAAATAATGTGGCTAAGGAGAACATAATTAAAAGAGTTAAAAGAGTTACATATATATATATATATATATATATATATATATACTGTATATACAGTGTATATATATTTATATAAATTTGCTGTAGGCACACTATAGAAGAACCAAAATACCAGGGTGCAGAAAAAAACGAATGTACAGAATACACCTGTTTGCTGTGCATTAAACCCAGAGAGTGTAATCACACAGGATACCACATTTGTCTTTAAATCACATTCACAGGTGATTTAAAAAACAACTACAAATAAAAACCTAGCTCTATTAGAGAGCTAACTAAATGTATAGCATTCCTAACTAACCCAGTTAGAATAACCCAATAAACAATGTAACAGTTTTCACCAACCTTTCTGATTAACTGTTTTCTCAGATAAGTTGATGTCCTGCTCTCAGCAGGAAAAACATTCTCTTTCTGACTAGGAATCAGCAGCCTGAGAATTTAGCTGCTGCTAATTAATTAATGAGGAAGGGGTGAGTGGATGAATACTATGAAGGATTCTGTGTCCTAAATACGTTTCCTCCTCTACTCTTCCAAACATTCTGTGGCATTATGGAGTAATGAATCCAAGTTTGACTATGTTGGGTCCAATCGTTGACAATATGTGAAAATAAGAGTTAGAGAAAGATGGAAGGATGAGTGCTTGCGGCCTTCAGTGAAACATGGTCTGTCCTGGTTTGGGGCTGAATTTCTTCCAGTGGTGTTGGCAATATTGTCCAAATTGATGGGATCAAGAATGCTGAAAAGTGCAAACAGGTTTTATCTCATCATGCTATTCCTTCTGGAAAGTGTCTTATTGGGAATAGTTTTATTTTTCAGCATGATAATTATCCCAAGCGCACTGCTAATGCAATGAAATCATACTTGTAGAAAAAACCCACTGATAAAACACTGACAGTCATGGAATGGCCTCCAC
Source organism: Bombina bombina (assembly GCF_027579735.1). Classification (NCBI taxonomy): domain Eukaryota; kingdom Metazoa; phylum Chordata; class Amphibia; order Anura; family Bombinatoridae; genus Bombina; species Bombina bombina. The sequence goes on from NC_069504.1 coordinate 404,157,510, forward strand.
AGAGTCCAGACCTGAATATTATAAAGGCAGTATGGGATCACCTGGACAGAGAAAGAAATGATTGACAACTTAAATCTAAAGAAGCACTATATTATACCAGAAGATTACTTCAGAAAACTTTAGGACAGGTTCCCCAAAAATGTTCAAAATGTGCTTAGTGCCAAGGGAGGTCACACTAAATACTGACTTTTGCCTGAAGAAGCATTTTTTTTTAAATATTTTGTGTACATATTTCCTGTATTTTCTGTTTGTATCTTAATAAAGTATTTGAAAAATAAATATGGATGGTCATTAAAACTTTGCTAAAACAACAAATCTAATGGTGGCCTAAGACTTTTGCACAGTACTGTAAATATATATATAGTCAATTCAATAGAAAGGCACTCACCGGTATTGATGCAATAAATTTCTTTATTAGTGACATTTCGAGGAGTTTAACCCCTTCCTCAGACCATAAAAAACATGTTTCATGTTATAGACTTACCCCATATTTATACCATACACCGTGCAGTGACAATCCGAAGTGAGAATGCACACCCGCATTTCAATGGTGCAAAAAAAAAAAAAAAGGGGGAAACCAGACGTTGGACTCCTTGCACACATGCCCTAGAGATATGCAACTGCACCTCACTGACGAGGCCCAAGAGAGGCCGAAACGTACGTCTGGGGTTTGTTGTTTGTCTTGTTCAGAGAAGAATTGCCTGGTATTTCGGTGCTGGACTGTCATTGGGCAGGATCAGACTGATATGCTACAGGATATTTTTTTCTCTGTGAAAAGGCATAGTGTGCAAAAAGAGACTGCACCCTGAGTGGCACTGGCCTTGTGGACAAGCACGGAAGTTTTTCTAGCTATTGTTCTGTCTCAGTGAGTGTGTCTCTCTATTCTCTTGATTTTATGTAAATTACTCTTAGGTCTCCCTAAGAGTAAAAAAAAAAGGGGGAAACCAGACGTTGGACTCCTTGCACACATGCCCTAGAGATATGCAACTGCACCTCACTGACGAGGCCCAAGAGAGGCCGAAACGTACGTCTGGGGTTTGTTGTTTGTCTTGTTCAGAGAAGAATTGCCTGGTATTTCGGTGCTGGACTGTCATTGGGCAGGATCAGACTGATATGCTACAGGATATTTTTTTCTCTGTGAAAAGGCATAGTGTGCAAAAAGAGACTGCACCCTGAGTGGCACTGGCCTTGTGGACAAGCACGGAAGTTTTTCTAGCTATTGTTCTGTCTCAGTGAGTGCGTCTCTCTATTCTCTTGATTTTATGTAAATTACTCTTAGGTCTCCCTAAGAGTAAAAGGGGGAAACCAGACGTTGGACTCCTTGCACACATGCCCTAGAGATATGCAACTGCACCTCACTGACGAGGCCCAAGAGAGGCCGAAACGTACGTCTGGGGTTTGTTGTTTGTCTTGTTCAGAGAAGAATTGCCTGGTATTTCGGTGCTGGACTGTCAGTGGGCAGGATCAGACTGATATGCTACAGGATATTTTTTTCTCTGTGAAAAGGCATAGTGTGCAAAAAGAGACTGCACCCTGAGTGGCACTGGCCTTGTGGACAAGCACGGAAGTTTTTCTAGCTATTGTTCTGTCTCAGTGAGTGCGTCTCTCTATTCTCTTGAGCAACTGTGCATGCGCCAATGGTCAGTGATGGCATCCCACCAGGGACAGACTAAAAAGCAAAGTGATATGTGTTAAATTGCAGCTGAGCATAACCCAGAGTAACATGCACCTGTCAGACTGTTATAATCCACCACATAATGACTAGCTTATCTTCGTTATTGAGACCTTATAGTAGCAATGCTAAAACAGATAAAGAAGCAGTTAAACACAGCCTACGTGTGTAATAAACTTGTACTTTCCATGCGTAAATACAATGCGTGAGAATAAGCCGTAGTCCATTGAATATTATTAACATCCCTTATACTAGAGGATTACTCAACCTATTCAGCATATATGATACCGCTCACAATGGGAATCACTGTGTCATCAGGTGTATCTGATAGGACATTGCTATGTCCTGTAGGCACATCATTATGTTAAGTGGAAAATATGAGCAATAAAGATAGCCAATTTATGTCATTGGAACCAGCTGATATGTGTCAATGCAAAAAATGTCAGTGAGCTGTAGCCAATTACACCAACTGTTATAACTATTTTTCATAATCATAAATCACTCAACCCACGTACCAGATATACAGTGGGGCAAAAAAGTATTTAGTCAGCCACCAATTGTGCAAGTTCTCCCACTTAAGAAGATGAGAGAGGCCTGTAATTTTCATCATAGGTATACCTCAACTATGAGAGACAAAATGTGGAAACAAATCCAGACAATCACATTGTCTGATTTGGAAATAATTTATTTGCATATTATGGTGGAAAATAAGTATTCGGTCATCTACAAACAAGCAAGATTTCTGGCTCTCACAGACTCTTCTTTAAGAGGCTCCTCTGTCCTCCACTCATTACCTGTATTAATGGCACCTGTTTAAACTTGTTATCAGTAAAAAAGACACCTGTCCACAACCTCAAACAGTCACACTCCAAACTCCACTATGGTGAAGACCAAAGAGCTGTCGAAGGACACCAGAAACAACATTGTAGACCTGCACCAGACTGGGAAGACTGAATCTGCAATAGGCAAGCAGCTTGGTGTGAAGAAATCAACTGTGGGAGCAATAATTAGAAAATGGAAGACATACAAGACCACTGATAATCTCCCTCAATCTGGGGCTCCACGCAAGATCAGTAACACACTGCGCCGCCAGGGACTCAGATCCTGCAGTGCCACATGTGTCAGCCCTGCTTAAGCCAGTACATGTCCGGACCCATCTGAAGTATGCTAGAGAGCATTTGGATGATCCAGAAGTGGATTGGGAGAATGTCATATTGTCAGATGAAACCAAAGTAGAACTGTTTGGTGGAAACACAACTCGTCATGTTTGGAGGAGAGAGAATGCTGAGTTGCAACCAAAGAACACCATACCTACTGTGAAGCATGGGGGGGGGGCAACATCATGCTTTGGAGCTGTTTCTCTGCAAAGGGAATAGCACAACTGATCCGTGTACATGACAGAATGAATGGGGCCATGTATTGTGAGATTTTGAGTGCAAACCACCTTCCATCAGCAAGGGCATTGAAGATGAAATGTGGCTGAGTCTTTCAGCATGACAATGATCCCAAAAACACTGCCCGGGCAACAAAGGAGTGGCTTCGTAAGAAGCATTTCAAGGTCCTGGAGTGACCTAGCCAGTCTCCAGATCTCAACCCCATAGAAAACCTTTGGAGGGAGTTGAAAGTCCGTGTTACCCAGCGACAGCCCCCAAACATCACTGCTTTAGAGGAGATCTGCATGCAGGAATGGGCCAACATACCAGCAACAGTGTGTGACAACCTTGTGAAGACTTACAGAAAACGTTTGACCTCTGTCATTGCCAACAAAGGATATATAACAAAGTATTGAGATGAACTTTTGATATTGACCAAATACTTATTTTCCACCATAATTTGCAAATAAATTCTTTCCAAATCAGACAATGTGATTGTCTGGATTTGTTTCCACATTTTGTCTCTCAGAGTTGAGGTATACCTATGATGAAAATTACAGGCCTCTCTCATCTTCTTATGTGGGAGAACTTGCACAATTGGTGGCTGACTAAATACGTTTTTGCCCCACTGTATGTGTGTTCATATTGAGCTCTAGTGTCAATAACCGGTGATCCAACCTCATAATGTACGTGTATCTATTCACGGAGAACTCGCTATCACACTAAATGTATATAATGGGAAAATCTTGCCCCCTATAGAAGTATATGTAAACAGCTGGCTCTCATTAAAGACAGCACAATTATATCTAATATGGCTGTGATATGTCATATACGTGTGTCAATCTACCAGCGCTAATTATATGTATTTAGTGTCTACTCTCATTAGGTGCATATCAAGCCACGAACTTCCAACCTAGCCGGCTTATACAAATATATACCACCTACTGTATGTATAGAGCTTTCCTTATTGACAGTACCTACAACAAAAGATATGTACCTTAAGCTGAGATCTATGAACACATAGGTAAAGCAATTGTCATTTACTGGTATTAGCTCATACCCATAAGTGCATATCTCATAACCATAACAAGTCATAACTTTTCTATACTTAGCCATATCGATATTGCAAGGCAATATCCCAATCTGGTCCCTTCTTGTCACGTATTCAATAATACTGGTTATATATATAGGTCCACATTGATCTATTAACATTTATCTTGTCATCACATAGAGTACATAATAGTCATATCTAACTTCATAGATAGCAGTATTAAATTATCACACCCAATAACAGTAGTAAGCAATCTGGTGTTTACATGTATAAATACAAAGATATTGTTGTCACATTCAGACTTATCAGTTGAGTTAAAAAATAAACATCATTACATTTCATGCACAGAACCATAGATCCACCTTAAAGAAAGCATTGCAGATCCATATTAGTGTTAAGTCCCCTAGGTATTAGGGTCTGCAAGGTAAATATCCACATGCTTTCCTTCTGTAATAGGAGCCTAGCCTGGTCACCCCCCCCCCCCCAGATAGAGGGGGGACATGATCAATGATCAAACTACTTGAGATCTGATGCAGAGTGTTTGGCCACAAGGTAATGCTTGGCGATAGGTTGGTCAGCCTTACCAGTTTCTAAAGCATTCCTGATACCACACCTGTGATTGGTCATACGTGTTCTAAGATCATCATTGGTTTTACTAACTTAATAAAGTCCACAGCTACAGTGTAAGAGATAGACCACATATCTAGTGGTACAGGTCAATTGGTACCTGGTGTTGAACCTTTGATTTGTCCAAGGGTGTGTGAAAAACTTGCCTTGAGTCAGGCAGTTGGACGTTGTATACCCACTGCATCTGTAGCATCCATTCTTTGGTACTCCAAGCCAGGTTCCAGGGTTACAACTTGCTTTGAAGTCTGGACGCATCAGAATGTCACGTAGGGATCTACCCCTCCTGTAGCCTACTCTTGGTACTTCATATTGTGTCAGTGGTAGTTGATGATCATTTTTTACAGTTTCACAATTCTTCTTGAAGATAGAGGGTACCTGCCATTTATCTGGCATGTAGGTAGTTACAAACTTTAATCTTTTCTCCTCTGTATCATCCTTGGTGTCTTTCCGTAGTGCCTCCTCTTGGGTGAGTTCCATTAGCTCATTCATAGTAGAGCCTAGATTCTTCTCATGGTAGCCCCTGTCCTTAAATTAGTTTTTTGAGTGCTGGGGGGTGACAGCAATCCGCCCTGAGCAGGGAATTTCTGTCCATCTCCTTACCAAAGAGGGTAGTCTCCAAATTATGTTCCTTTTTAAAGATCCTTAGATCCAGAAAATCAATACTTGTTTTGGAGTAAGTCATCTTGAATTTAAGGTTGTCAAGGGTTTCATTTAGGATCTTAAACCAGTCTTCCAGCTCACTTTCTGTTCCTGAGCAGATTAGAAATAAGTCATCATTATACCGCCTGAACAGATGGATCCTTGGATCCTTAAAGCATTCAGTCCTCCTGTTTTCGAACTAGGACATGTATAGGTTCACATACGATGGGGCCACATTCGACCCCATCGCCGTTCCTGCCATCTGTAGGTAATTCTTCTGCTCAAACTTAAAATAGTTTAAGGTAAGGCAATATTCCAATAGCTGAATTAACACCTCTGAGGGTGGGCCAATGTATGGATACCGATTCAAATGGCTTAGTGTAGCTGTCAAGCCTTCTTCATGGGGAATTACTTCTTTCAATAGTTTGATCAATTATATTGAGTCAAGTAAAAATAAAAGCACATTTCGTACCAAGGGTTGAAGAAAGCTGTCCACAAAACTGGCCACTATTTGTAACAGTGATCCTCTGGCTGAGATGATAAGGAGTGCTGGGGGTTGTACTGGATTCTTATGAACTTTTGGCAGAGTGTAGATGATTGGTATAACTGGATATTCCACTACCAGAAAGGCTTTATTAGCGGGACTGATGTACCCCATGTCCATAACTGTTGTTATATATCCATCAATACGTTCTTTGAACATCTTAGTGGGATCCCCCGATAATTTCTTATAGGTCTTAATGTCAGACAGTTGTCCCAGGATCTCTTGTTGGTAATCCTTGTAATTCATCAGGATAAGGGCACCACCCTTATCAGCTTCCCTGATGACTATATTAGGATTTTTCTTGAGTGCATCCAGTGCCTGCCATTCTGGTGCTGTCAGATTCTTCCTGACCTCTGCCTTATGGCTATTGCAAGAGTCATAAATCTGTTCTGTTAACATTCTTGAGAAAGTCCCAATGCTGGCATTCATGCTTTTGGGGTCAAAAGTGCTCTTCCCACTGAACTTATCATGTTCGATGCCTGTATCTTTGAAATATTCTTGCAGTTTCAAAGCTCTATTGAACTTGAAAATATCAATGTGGAGATCAAAATTGTCAGCGACTGTAGTAGGCACAAAAGTAAGTCCTTTTTCTAGGATTCTCTCCTCCATCTCAGTAAGCTGGTGGTCACTGAGGTTTATAATATCTCCTCCACTGCCGTGGTGGTCTCACCCGGCCTCTTTCTGCTGTGCCTCCCCCTTCTTGTGAACCGCCTGCCTCGTTTTTTGAGTGGGTTGTCATGCCATAGTTATTTGGTTGTGGGATTGTTGCAGATTGCTGTGCTTCATTACCTGAACTCTGGTCAGAGCTGTCCACAGTAGTTAGATTGCAAGGTTTATAGACTCTTTGTCTGCGGGGTCTCATGGCTCTCCTGTCCTCTGGACCCAGTGTCCACTTGTAAACCCTCTTCTCTCTATAGTCAGCAATGACTGCCTCCTATTTGCTCTCTTTAAAGCTCACTAGTTCTTTCTCATATTCCTCAATCTGCTTTTTCAGATTGTCAAGCCAATTTTCATCTTTATTCTGTATTAGTATGTGCATTCGGGTACTCTCAAATACCTGTAATTCAGTTTCATATTGTTTTAGTACTTGTGCCGTTTCTTCAATTACAAGAAGCATTAGGTCAAGGGAGTACTTGTTTAGAATGTCACACCATTTATTACAAAATACTATATTGTGTCTTCCGATGGTAGGGACATTTCTAATACGAAAACCCCTGGGAATGTACCTTTTGCGATGGTATTCAGACAGGTATCATCCATGTAGTTTAAAATCAATCACTCTTTTCTTCAGTTTTAATACATGTGTAAATAGGTGGGCAGGCCGCTCCCTTTTACGCCATTGGAATGCCAGTGTGCAGTCTCACTTCGGATTGTCACTGCATGGTGTGGGGTATAAATATGGGGTAAGTCTATAACATGTAACATGTTTTTTATGGTCTGAGGAAGGGGTTAAACTCTCTGAAACTTCACTAATAAAGAAATGTATTGCATCAATACCGGTGAGTGCCTTTCTATTGAATTGACTGTATTTGGATGTAAAAGAGCACACTGGAAGCTGCTATCAAGTTGGGAGTGCTGGTCTGTGGTTTAAGGATTATATATATATCTATATATAACACTAGACTGTAAAATAATTACAGTACATACTTAGTAAAACACATTATTAAATATTACGATTGAATAAAAATGTTTTTTTTTCCTTGTTTTCAGGTGTTTGAGTGGAAAGGGCTCCAAAGTATGTACTGTAATTATTTTACATTCTAATGTTTTTCACAAAATGCAAAATGCTCTATGTATTTTTAAATACATATTCCTATACAAATGTATATATACCAATGCATAGAGTCCCTGTCAATCTGCACACTATTCACTGCACTCTGGTGTTTTTCCTCTCCTGTAACTCTCTTTCGGTATGTTAATAGAGTCCCTGTCAATCTGCACACTATTCACTGCACTCTGGTGTTTTTCTTCTCCTGTAACTCTCTTTTGGTACGTGAATAGAGTCCCTGTCAATCTGCACACTATTCACTGCACTCTGGTGTTTTTCCTCTCCTGTAATTCTCTTTTGGTACATGAATAGAGTCCCTGTCAACCTGCACACTATTCACTGCACTCTGGTGTTTTTCCTCTCCTGTAACTCTCTTTTGGTATGTGAATAGAGTCCCTGTCAATCTGCACACTATTCACTGCACTCTGGTGTTTTTCCTCTCTTGTAACTCTCTTTTGGTACGTGAATAGAGTCCCTGTCAATCTGCACACTATTCACTGCACTCTGGTGATTTTCCTCTCCTGCAACTCTCTTTTGTTATGTGTATATGTATATAGAGCAAATGATTTTAGGTTGTTAATTTAGTCCTACATTTGTTGTACTGTTATCAAATGTCTTACTTCTAATGTTTTGTTAATTACCATGTGATGTTCAATCCTTATCAATACTTGCTATTATTCTAAACTTTATAGCTGTCTTATGCCATAGTTTTAACCTCCTCCAAATTGTATTGTCTGTTTACTTAACATCTCACCCTGACCAGACCAGAATCTAACTTTCCAATTGGCCTTTCAAATTGTCTTTGATTAGCAATCAACTAAATTTAGTGGACTCAGCTGACTGCCCTGCCTGTATATATTTCAAACTCGCTCGGGAGGTGCATTGCACAGGGTGCATTGCCTAAGCAGTGTACATTGTAACCATAGCATATGTTGTCATTTTCAAAATGAACATTTTATAAGTGAGACAATAACAATAGAATTATACAAGAATTCAACAAGGATTGGGCAAGGGGCAATACAAAAGGCAAGTACTTTTGTAATATTATGTTTTATGTACCTCATTGTTTCCTTATGCAACTGCTACTGTAATACTGTGTCTTATGTGTTTAATTGGTTCCCACTTTTGTAAAAATGCTCAATATATTCACATTCCTTTTTTGCTGCCTCTTGTCTCTATAACAAAATACATTATTCAATTACTCTTTCTTTCTCTCCACCTGCACTGCTCATTAGCCCATCTCTCTTAAACTCACCTTACTTTTGTACTCATGAACTTTACCTATTCCTAAACACTCTCTCTCCCCCCTGCACCTCGTCTCAAAAACAGTCTCATTACTGCAAATCTGTATCTCATCTCATGTCTCTCTCCCTCTTGATTTTACTAACTGCTGGTGACATCTCCCCTAGTCCTGGTCCCCAACAACTACCTAGCTGTGCACATCCATGTGTACCGTCCCATAGACTCAGAAAACAAAACTCTGCCAACCTTACTCACATTCCTCTTGAATCAAAAGCCACTACCCCTTTCACTTGTGCACTCTGGAACTCTCGCTCTGTTTGCAACAAGCTCAATTCTACATGACCTCTTTATCTCTTACTCCCTCAACCTTCTGGCCCTAACAGAAACCTGGCTCTCTCTCCTAGACAAAGCATCCACTGCTGCTATGTCACATGGGGGTCTCCACTTCAGCCACACTCCTAGGTCTGGTAATAGACAAGGAGGTGGTGTAGGTATTTTACTTTCCTCTCGTTGCACCTTTCAACAAATACAACCCATCTCTTTCCTCATTCAAAACCCACATGATTTGCTTATTCTCTCCTCTCTCTATAAGTGTTGCAGTCATATACCACCCCTTGGCTCCTCAAATCAATTTCTAGATAACTTGGCTGCCTGGCTCCCTTATTTCCTTTCTTCAGACACTCCTGCCCTCATTCTTGGCAACTTCAACATCCCTCTTGATAATCCCATTGCCTCATCTGCAAAACAACTTCTGCAACTCACTTCCTCTTTTGGTTTGTCACAATGGACTGATTCTCTGACTTACACAGACGTCACTCCCTTGACCTGATCTTTAGCTATTTATGCACTCTCTCAAATTTCACAAACTCCCCCTTTCCTCTTCCTGACCACCATCTCCTTACTTGAAACATATCATCCCTCCCTACAACTTTCCCTCCTTCTACTCCTCACACCAAACTTCACAGAAGAATTATGTCATTCGATCAGCAACAGCTTGCTAATTCCCTCAAACCTCTTCTCTCATCCTTCTCCTCCTTTTCCTGCCCTGACCAATCTATCTGCCACTATAATACCACCCTTACATCCGTCCTTGACAATCTGGCCCCTCCTACCATAGCTCGGAAATCACACACTCATCCTTAGCCCTGGCATACTCCTCTGACACGGTACCTACACAGATGTTCCCGTACTGCTGAGTTCAGCTGATTTTCTTTATTGCAAATACTATTCTGCCCTTTATCTCCATAAGCAACACTACTTCTCTACTCATCCCAAATCTTTCTTCAATCCCAAAATGTATTTTCTCCACTTTCAATGCTCTTCTCCGCTCTCCCCCACCTCCTAATACAACTTCTCTGTCAGCTCAAGACTTTGCCAGCCACTTAATTAACAAAATCGACTCCATCAGAAACGAAATCAGCTCTCAACATAATTCCATTCTCTCACCCCCTCAAATGCTCTCAATCAACTACAACCCACATAACCTGAAACTTAGCTCATTCTCCCCTGTTACTGAGGAAGAGGTTTCGGCATTTATTCTGCGCTCTCACCTCACTTCCTGTCCCCTTGACCCTATCCCCTCACAGCTACTCCCCTCCCTCTCTGCTACCCTTACCCCTATACTCACACACATGTTCAACCTCTCCTCAGCACTGGTATATTTCCCTCATCTCTGAAACATCCACTGGTCACACCTATCCTCAAAAAACCTTCCCTTGATCCTACCTCCCCATCCAACTACCGCCCTATTTCCCTCATCCCTCTTGCCTCAAAGCTTCTTGAAAAACTAGTATAGGCATGCCTATCCCATTTCCTTACATCAAACTCCCTCCTTGACCACTGCAACCTCGATTTTGTCCCTATCACTCCACAGAGACAACAATTGTTAAGGTTACCAATGACCTAATCAAAAGGCCACTTTTCTCTGCTTATCCTCCTTGATCTGTCCGCAGCCTTTGACATGGTTGACCACCCTCTTTTGCTCCAAACCCACCAATCCTTTGGCATCTGTTACACAGCCCTTTCATGGCTCTCTTCCTACCTGTTAAACTGAATATTTAGTGTAGCCTTCTCTGGGGCCTCCTCTGCCCCGTCACCACTTTCTGTCGGAGTACCACAAGGCTCTGTCCTCGGTCCCCTTCTCTTCTCAATCTACACATCATCACTAGGTTTCTTAATAAAGTCCCACGGTTTTCAATATCATTTATATGCTGACGACACCCAAATCTACTTCTCTGCACCAGACCTATCTCCTTCCTTGCTAACCTGTGTCACTAACTGTCTTTCTCACATCTCTTCCTGGATGTCCTCTCTTTAAATCAAGCTAAATATCTCTAAAACTGAGCTCGTTATTCTCCACCCCCTTCTTCCAAAATATCCACCCCCAATCTCTCTATAACTGTTGACAACTCCATCATTACCCCTACCCCACATGCCGATGTCTCGGGGGTCACATTTGACTCAGATCTTTCCTTCACTCCTCGCATTCAGTCCTTGGCTAAAGCCTGCCTTTTAAATCTTAAAAACATCTCTAAAATTAGACACTTCCTTACATAAGACACAACTAAGATTTTAATCCACTCTCTCATCCTCTCCCGCCTCGATTACTACAACTCTGTCCTCTCTGGTCTCCCCACCTGCCACCTATCTCCTTTACAATCCATAATGAAGGCCTCTGCCAGGCTTATCTTCCTTACACGTCGCTCTTCATCTGTTGCACCTCTCTGCCAATTCCTTCACTGGCTTCCTCTTACTTCTAGGATCAAACACAAAATTCTTACTCTGACATACAAAGCCCTCAACTGCACTGCTCCCCCCTATACAGTGGGGAAAAAAAGTATTTAGTCAGCCACCAATTGTGCAAGTTCTCCCACTTAAGAACATGAGAGAGGCCTGTAATTTTCATCATAGGTATACCTCAAATATGAGAGACAAAATTTGGAAACGAATCCAGACAATCACATTGTCTGATTTGGAAAGAACTTATTTGCAAATTATGGTGGAAAATAAGTATTTGGTCAATATCAAAAGTTCATCTCAATACTTTGTTATGTATCCTTTGTTGGCAATGACAGAGGTCAAACGTTTTCTATAAGTCTTCACAAGGTTGTCACACACTGTTGCTGGTATGTTGGCCCATTCCTGCATGCAGATCTCCTCTAGAGCAGTGATGTTTTGGGGCTTTCGCTAGGCAACACAGACTTTCAACTCCCTCCAAAGGTTTTCTATGGGGTTGAGAGCTGGAGACTGGCTAGGCCACTCCAGGACCTTGAAATGCTTCTTACGAAGCCACTCCTTCATTGCCCGGGCGGTGTGTTTGGAATCATTGTCATGCTGAAAGACCCAGCCATGTTTCATCTTCAATGCCCTTGCTGATGGAAGGAGGTTTGCACTCAAAATCTCACAATACTTGGCCCCATTGATTCTTTCATGTACACGGATCAGTCGTCCTATTCCCTTTGCAGAGAAACAGCCCCAAAGCATGATGTTGCCACCCCCATGCATCACAGTAGGTATGGTGTTCTCTCTCCTCCAAACACGACAAGTTGTGTTTCTACCAAACAGTTCTACTTTGGTTTAATTTGACCATATGACATCCTCCCAATCCACTTCTGGATCATCCAAATGCTCTCTAGCATACTTCAGACAGGCTCGGACATGTACTTGCTTAAGCAGGGGGACACGTCTGGCACTGCAGGATCTGAGTCCCTGGCGGTGTAGTGTGTTACTGATGGGAGCCTTTGTTATGTTGGTCCCAGCTCTCTGCAGGTCATTCACTAGGTCCCCCCGTGTGGTTCTGGGATGTTTGCTCACTGTTCTTATGATCATTTTGACCCCACGGGGTGAGATCTTGCGTGGAGCCCCAGATCGAGGGAGATTATCGGTGGTCTTGTATGTCTTCCTTTTTCTAATTATTGCTCCCACAGTTGATTTCTTCACACCAAGCTGCTTGCCTATTGCAGATTCAGTCTTACCAGCCTGGTGCAGGTCTACAATGTTGTTTCTGGTGTCCTTCGACAGCTCTTTGGTCTTCACCATAGTGGAGTTTGGAGTGTGACTGTTTGAGGTTGTGGACAGCTGTCTTTTATACTGATAACAAGTTCAAACAGGTGCCATTAATACAGGTAATGAGTGGAGGACAGAGGAGCCTCTTAAAGAAGAAGATACAGGTCTGTGAGAGCCAGAAATCTTGCTTGTTTGTAGGTGACCAAATACTTATTTTCCACCATAATATGCAAATAAATTCTTTCCAAATCAGACAATGTGATTGTCTGGATTTGTTTCCACATTTTGTCTCTCATAGTTGAGGTATACCTATGATGAAAATTACAGGCCTCTCTCATCTTCTTAAGTGGGAGAACTTGCACAATTGGTGGCTGACTAAATACTTTTTTTCCCCACTGTATCTCAGGTCTTGTCTCCAGATACTCTCCCTCCCGTCCCCTTCACTCTGCTCATGGCCTCCTACTCTCCTCCTCTCTTGTTACCTCATCACACTCCCATTTACAGGACTTCTCCAGACTGGCTCTCATCTTGTGGAACTCTCTGCCTTGCTCCACAAGACTCTCCCCTAGTTTTGAAAGCTTCAAGCGCTCCCCAAAGACTCTACTGTTCAGGGATGCATACAACCTACGCTAACCATTATTATACCAGTTCCTCTCCTCCATCGCTATCCCCTGAACCCCCTTAGCATGTAAGCCTAAGAGTCCAGCTGTTTGTAGATCACCTTCTTAAAGGGATACTGAACCCAAATTTGTTCTCTCATGATTCAGATACAGCATGCAATTTTTTTAAGCAACTTTCTAATTTACTTCTATTATCAATTTTTCTTTGTTCTCTTGCTATCTTTATTTGATGCTAAATTTATATTGAATATTTGGTTCAGAACCATGGACAGCACTTGTTTATTAGTTCTGTACAATCAGCAAAGACAACCCAGGTTGTTTAACAAAAATGGGCCGGCATCTAAACTTACATTCTTGCTTTTCAAATAAATATACCAAGAGAATGAAGAAAATTTGATAATATGAGTTAATTAGAAAGTTGCTTAAAATTGCATGCTCTATCTAAATCACGAAAGAAACAATTTGGGTTCAGTGTCCTTTTAAGAGCTGACTACAACAGTGCAACTCTTGGCAGGGCCCTCTTCCCATTTAATCCATATAATTGTTTTGTTGTACTCTGCCTTTGTTTATAGCGCTACAGAATCTGTTGGCGCTCTACAAATAACTGATAATATTATATATATATATATATATATATATAAATTACAAAAAATGCATCAGATATATATATAAATATATATTTAAAATAAATAAATAAAACATTTCCTTCTTTGTGAAGAACATCGGAATGTAAAATATTCAGAACTACCGTTGGGTTAAACCCACGTATCGGGTTAGCACGCACAGTGCGTGCTCTCCATTGAAGTCTAAGGGGAGAAGAAGTTAGCACAGTTGTGATATCCGAAGTAATGAAGTTAGCGTGCGCCTGCTTTAACTCACACACAGACATTTTACTTTTAACTTCTAATACGCACAATAACCGGCGCACATTAAAAGTTTACTTTTCAAGCATGAGCAAAAGCTCTAAATGGCATGCCACTTGTAATCTGAATCCTTATTTTGCATTAAAAAAAAATTAAAGAATTAATTAGTAAATACATAAATAAAGTTATAATTTTAGTACAGAAGCATGAATGCAGTGCTCAGGATAATGTCAGTTTCCCTTCCTCACTAGACGTTTCAAAACTGCAAGCAAGTAGTAGAGCACTAGAAGTGCAAACCTGTGTATAGTAGTTTCACCTACGTTACCATATGGAATCCTTTTAGACAGTGATTAAATCTTGTCTTCTTTTAGATTCTAGCCTATACAAGTACTTAACAAAATGTAGTACTTTTGGTAGGTAATTTCTGGGATGCTTGTTTACATCCTTAGTTGAATAAAACTGATACAGGAGAAACACCTGGCCCCTGTGCTACCAGTCAAGGTATAAGAATACTTACCAGAATGACCTGGTCTCGGCAAACATCAAGAGTACTGTTCTCCCACGTTGGATGTCAATACTACAGCCTGTCTTCAGCTCTGTTTGCTGCTCTCTAGGCACATGCGGCCACATGCTGGTTAGATTTAAAGGTGCCAAACCCCAATTATAGGAACTACACTTGGAGGACTCAGATGTGAGTTATTGCCTTGCCTACCTTGCACTCTTTGCTCCTGTGATCAAAGCATACTTACCTAATTCCTGTGTATGCTCTTCTTGTTCCTGCAACCTAAGGATACTTACCTGATATTTGTGTATGCTCACCTTGCTCCTGAGACCAAAGCATACTTACCTGATACTTGTGTATGCTTACCTTGCTCCTGTGATCAAAGCATACTTACCTGATACCTGTCTACACTCACCTTGCTCCAGAGACCAAACATATTTGCCTGATACCTGCGTATGCTTACCTTGCTCCAGAGAGCAAACATACATACCTTGCACCTATGTATGCTCACTTGGTTCCTGAATGACAAGCAGAATAACCTGATACCAGTGTATGCTAACTTTGTTCCTGAAGCTGTACCTATCTGGTATTCCATGACAGCCTCACCAACAGTACCCGCTGGGTATCCTGTGCCTGCTGAGAAACCTGTGTCTACCATACCAGTGACAGCCTTCCTCAAACCAGTTGTGCCTGCTGTACCTATTTGGTATCTTGTGACAGTCTTACCATCAGTACCCACTGGGTATCCTGTGCATATTGAGAAACGTGTCTACCATACCAGTGACAGCCTTCCTAAAACCAACTGTGCTTATCAGGTATTCTGTGTCAATCTTACCCATTACTGTGCAATTCAAGCATCAGTCTCTATTGGACGTAGTTGCTGTAATCTACTTAATGTATTTTGAATCTTATATTGGACTTTAGTGATTTGCATAAAGCCTATGTTCAAACTAGTTGTTTCTGTGATCATCAATCAGTAAAGCTTTCAAAAGACTTTCATTGCTCTGTGTATCTGTTCCTGCATTCTGAGTTCCACACACCCTAACCCCCTCACAGAAGGAATATCCACTTACTGTGAAAAGTAGCATAATTCAGAACATAAATTATTTAAAATGGGAATTTGATATTCAAAAGTGATTGACATTATGCCATGAAGCTTTATATAATGTATAATTGAAAGTGAAACTTTAATACAGACCCCCTAGGAAAATACAATAAGAAAGTAGTAATAAAGTAGTAGCAATATTATGTAGGTAAGTTCCTCTAAAACCTTCAAACATTATTATTATCTTGATTGATATTTCTGTTGGTTTATTCATCGCTTAACTTTACATTGGTGACACTAAAGCTTCCACAGAGTATAGCCCCCGACTTTACAATACCAGCTTAAAAAATTTAAATCCTTTATTATTTATCACATCTAGTGACCAAATAAAACTGTTGTATTAGTAAAAAAATAATTTAGAATTAATACTTTTGAAAACTCTAGATAGTGTGTTAATATGCTCTTTTTTACTTTATGAGTAGATACTTCTTTCATTGTATGTATAAAAAATAGTGTTTATTATTCCTTAGTTCATCCCTAACTTGGTGAAATGTAATTCTTAAAACATCAAGAAGCCCTTTTACAGATATCTAATCCAAATCGTATTATTCTTTTCCAACTCAAATGAAGTTATTTTCTTCATATTAGATCTGACAAGTTACATGTCTGCAAAAACCAAAATCCCAGTGGGTGTGCCTTTGGTAATTTTAGAAAAATTTTAACACTGCTGTTCCACAGTAGCTTTATTCTTTATTTTAAATATTAAGTTTCTGTCTCTATTTATCTTGTCTGGAAATGGTCTGAAAATGGACAATATTGCATGATAAATTTCTAATATATAAATTCTACAACATATAATTTACTTTAGCAGACTTTGTCTTGGCTTCTTAGATAGTTTAGCACAAGTGGTGTCGTCTATGCAGAATATGACGATCATAAGTGGGTTTATAGCTATTAATTCTGATGCATTTAATGAAGTTAAGTAAAGTTGTAAGGGTTCATGATTTCCGCCAATCTCTATTCATATATTTAGAAAGAAAACAAGAGGGCGACCCCTAGTGCAGATCAATTATGAACAGGTGTTGGATATCTGCTTATGCTTACGAATGGATACTCACAAAAAGTATTGCACCCTGTAGTGCAAATGTAGCGTACTAGGAATATTATAGTGTCCTAGTGCACATAACCACTCAAGTAATGTTGCTGTAGTTGGAGATGGATATCAAGAGTGAAGGGATGGACGTCAGGATGATAAACAAGAGAACTCCAGTATCGTTGTATAAAAATATTTTATATAAAAACAGGAATAAAAGAATATATACACAGATCTATAATGACATCTGTTGTATAATGCTACGCGTTTCTAAGCGCTCACCGCGCCTTTTCCTCAGGCAAATGATACTGAATACACAGGAGTCTCTTACATATATACCTGTGCAGGCTTAATGTGGTCAGCTGTAGCTCATTTGTAACAGGTGCTGCACAAATGAACTACCTTGATATTCTAACCGGATGTTACAAAAGTTACAAAAAAATACAATAAAATATATATAAAAGGAAATATCTAATACAATGTAATATGCTGATCATTCTCGACATATAAGAACTTAAATAAAATATATCCTAAAACTTAAACTCTCTGAGTTGTCTTGAGTGTGTGAAAACACGTTTGTAAATGATGTCTAATTACGTGTACATATATATAAAACTATTTTTGCAAATTAAGCTATTTAAATAGCTATCCTTTCTGGTGATGTTTAAATATGGGCCATGATGTAAATCAAATAATAAACTGCCATAAAGAATGATGATGTATTTCTTAACGTAAAGGGGTGTGTGTCACTAAACTAATGAAAGTGTTATATTAAATATCCAATGTGAATGCTTCGTCTGACAAGGGTGTGTATCGCATAACAAATGAGACAGCTATATTCAATGCTTCCCTAATCGTGTAATGTGTTGCTCCATATGATTGGAGCGAGTGTGTGTCAAATGACGTCAAGGTGAAATTAGGATATGTGTATTGACTCCCATAGATACGGAATCTGTTACCATAAGTTGTTATGTGTGTGAATAACGTGTTCGTGCGAATTATACAAAAGAGAAATATTCTACCCGAATTATTTGCTGATTGTTTAACGTGCAAAAATAATGTGTAGTGAGCTAAGTGATGCAACTACTAACTACAGACATAACTGAATGTGTGTATGAAATAAATATATAAAATAAACATACCATATGTTGACATGTGTGCATGAGTTAATGTGATGAATGCGAGTGGATCGCATAGTAATATCTACTATTAGACTCGTACATAGTCATGAGATAATATATCTACATAAGACCTATGTGAACACTATAATGTGTAATATATAAAAAAATGCGTGTATTATGTGCGAGGGGTAGTGCTACATATAAAATCTATGATGTAAGCAAATATATTAAAAAGTGTAAAAGTTGTTAAGGTGATATGTGTTAGATGTAAAGTGATGGTATCTGGAGTGCAGTGCATAAGTCATATGAAAATATAATTCATGTGATGTGCAACAATGTTATATATATATATATATAAATAAAGTGTTAAAAAGCAGCAGAATCTATTACTTCATTAAGGCCCTCTGGATATAGAGTTTTGAATTGGTAAATCCAAAAGGTTTCCCTCTGGCGTAATTTGGTCATCCTATTTTGGGAACTTGTGGCAGGAATAATTTCCAATGGGGTAATGTTCATGACACAATTATTTTTGCCATGAATGGAAAAATGATGCCTAGAGGTACTATATTTATCAGATCCCTTAAGGATACATCTTAAATGTTCTGACCATCTTTGTCTAACTAGCACCACTTTGGAGACGAGAAGGCCAAAATACCCCTTATCAACAACCGGGAAGAAACAAAAGAACACACACAAACGGGGACATAGGGGAAGGGGAGTTGCCACCAAGGAAAAGAAGTTACAACAACTAAGTAAAGGCATATTTAACTTATCAGATAGACCACTGTCCAATGATGAAATTAGAATTTTAGGAAAAGGCCTTAGTTTTTGCCCTTCTAACTCACATCAAATGTTTGAACTGTTTGTAGACCTTAACAAATACACTAGAAAACTAGCCTTGCAGCGCTACTTTGCTAATAAACATCTTAAGACCCAAAAAACCATAGGCCTGCCAGTCCTTACAGATAATATGACAGCAGAAAGAAATATGCCAGTCTTCTATATAGACCCAGAAGACCTCTCAGAACAATTGTTCGAAGGAATAATCCATACGAACCTTTCCCTACCTTCTACTTTTTATCCCCATGGAGAGAATCTAGCTTATCTAGACATTTTCCAAAATTTGGTATTAGAAGATTTTGAGAAACTTCCCCTTTACAATAAAAAATATAATAATATATGGCCCAATGAACAAAGGGCTTTACGTAACCTTTCAAATGACAATACGATCATAATCCGCCAAGCTGATAAAGGCGGAGGTCTAGTAATACAAAATTACGAAGATTACATATGTGAGGCTAAGAAGATCCTGTTAGACAAAGACTATTATAAACAACTCTCAATTGATCCTACAGATACATTCACCAAAGAACTCAAAAAATTAATTACTTATGGTCATGAACATGGGATTTTGACAAAAAAAGAGAGAAAATTCCTTACACCTACCAATCCCAACACTCCATACTACTACCACTTACCAAAAATTCATAAACAAATCCATAATCCTCCCGGTCGACCAATCATTGCGGGTATGAATAGTCTCACTGATAACCTTTCATTATACATTGATTTTTACCTCCAAAGATACGTAATCCAGTTGAGGTCCTATATAAAAGACACTACTGATCTGCTGCAAAAATTATCCAAAATCAAAAAGGAACAACATCTAGTCTGGGTGTCTTGTGATGTAAGTTCACTTTATTCCAACATCAAACACGACATAGGCATAGACTCTGTAGACAGTTATCTTAGTGATGATCCATATATGTCTGATATCCAGAAGAATTATTTGCTCAAACTCATACATTTCATATTAACTCATAATTATTTTAAGTTTCTGGATAATTTTTTTCTTCAGACCAAGGGAACGGCCATGGGGACCAGATTTGCTCCCAGTTTTGCAAATTTATTCATGGGCATATTCGAATCCAAGTACATCTATAATGCAAAATGGGAGCAAAATCTGGTCTTCTATGGCCGTTATATAGACGATTTGTTATTTGTTTGGAGGGGAACATCCCAATCACTTGCCTCATTTCAAAATGACCTCAATGATAACACCATGGGAATTCAATTTACCTGGAACATCCAAATAGATAAAATTGACTTTCTGGATGTGACCCTTATGTGGGGTGAGGATAATTGTATTCAGTCATGCACTTTTTTTAAACAGGTTGACAGTAACAACTTTTTGATTATTATAGCAATCACCACACTAGTTGGAAAACAAATATCCCATATAGCCAGTTTAGGAGGATTCGGCGTAACTGCACAGATATAACCACTTACGATACACAAAGCATACTTCTTAAAAATAAATTTAAGGAGAAACATTATCCAGAAGAATTAATAGAACTAGGTTTTCAAAAAGCACGCTCTCTGAATAGAGGGGAACTGTTAAAACCAAAAATTCCAAATAAACTTACAGAAGAAGATCCAAATTTTGAATCTTCATTTATTACTAGATATAACAATAACCATAAAGAGATCAAAAAAATTCTGTTTAAACATTGGCCATTACTTAAACGGGACCCTATTTTTAAAACAATATTACAAGATAAACCCAGATGTACATTTAAAAGAGCCCCCACAATTAAAGAAAAACTGGCACCTAGTAAGGTGGTCATGTGCAAACGTAAGTCTAAAAGTTCTAATAATAGTTCCCACAGTTCTATAATGACAAACATAGGAACCTATAGATGCAATAAAAATAGATGCCATATGTGTAAGTACATCACTAATGGCCTTAAAAACATTATATCTAATAGTACTGGAGAATCCTTTGCCATTACTCAAAGAATAACATGCAATTCCAACTATGTAGTTTATTGTATAACATGTTTGTGTGGCCTACAATACATAGGTCGCACCTGTAGGAAAATTAGACAAAGATGGTCAGAACATTTAAGATGTATCCTTAAGGGATCTGATAAATATAGTACCTCTAGGCATCATTTTTCCATTCATGGCAAAAATAATTGTGTCATGAACATTACCCCATTGGAAATTATTCCTGCCACAAGTTCCCAAAATAGGATGACCAAATTACGCCAGAGGGAAACCTTTTGGATTTACCAATTCAAAACTCTATATCCAGAGGGCCTTAATGAAGTAATAGATTCTGCTGCTTTTTAACACTTTATTTATATATATATATATATAACATTGTTGCACATCACATGAATTATATTTTCATATGACTTATGCACTGCACTCCAGATACCATCACTTTACATCTAACACATATCACCTTAACAACTTTTACACTTTTTAATATATTTGCTTACATCATAGATTTTATATGTAGCACTACCCCTCGCACATAATACACGCATTTTTTTATATATTACACATTATAGTGTTCACATAGGTCTTATGTAGATATATTATCTCATGACTATGTACGAGTCTAATAGTAGATATTACTATGCGATCCACTCGCATTCATCACATTAACTCATGCACACATGTCAACATATGGTATGTTTATTTTATATATTTATTTCATACACACATTCAGTTATGTCTGTAGTTAGTAGTTGCATCACTTAGCTCACTACACATTATTTTTGCACGTTAAACAATCAGCAAATAATTCGGGTAGAATATTTCTCTTTTGTATAATTCGCACGAACACGTTATTCACACACATAACAACTTATGGTAACAGATTCCGTATCTATGGGAGTCAATACACATATCCTAATTTCACCTTGACGTCATTTGACACACACTCGCTCCAATCATATGGAGCAACACATTACACGATTAGGGAAGCATTGAATATAGCTGTCTCATTTGTTATGCGATACACACCCTTGTCAGACGAAGCATTCACATTGGATATTTAATATAACACTTTCATTAGTTTAGTGACACACACCCCTTTACGTTAAGAAATACATCATCATTCTTTATGGCAGTTTATTATTTGATTTACATCATGGCCCATATTTAAACATCACCAGAAAGGATAGCTATTTAAATAGCTTAATTTGCAAAAATAGTTTTATATATATGTACACGTAATTAGACATCATTTACAAACGTGTTTTCACACACTCAAGACAACTCAGAGAGTTTAAGTTTTAGGATATATTTTATTTAAGTTCTTATATGTCGAGAATGATCAGCATATTACATTGTATTAGATATTTCCTTTTATATATATTTTATTGTATTTTTTTGTAACTTTTGTAACATCCGGTTAGAATATCAAGGTAGTTCATTTGTGCAGCACCTGTTACAAATGAGCTACAGCTGACCACATTAAGCCTGCACAGGTATATATGTAAGAGACTCCAGTGTATTCAGTATCATTTGCCTGAGGAAAAGGCGCGGTGAGCGCTTAGAAACGCGTAGCATTATACAACAGATGTCATTATAGATCTGTGTATATATTCTTTTATTCCTGTTTTTATATAAAATATTTTTATACAACGATACTGGAGTTCTCTTGTTTATCATCCTGACGTCCATCCCTTCACTCTGGATATCCATCTCCAACTACAGCAACATTACTTGAGTGGTTATGTGCACTAGGACACTATAATATTCCTAGTACGCTACATTTGCACTACAGGGTGCAATACTTTTTGTGAGTATCCATTCGTAAGCATAAGCAGATATCCAACACCTGTTCATAATTGATCTGCACTAGGGGTCGCCCTCTTGTTTTCTTTCTAAATTTACAGACTACAGACACATCTTCTGCGTTTGGGAGGAGCAGCCCTCAGTTTGGTGCACAGTTTGCTGGGACACTGTGAAGTTCCCAGACCGTTTACCTGGGCATTACCTTTGCCTTTTCATACTGTGAGTATGTTTTCACTTGCATTATTTCTTTTATAAAAATTGGCTACACTAGGAGGCGCCCTTCTCTCTCTGCTCTATTCATATATTATTTCACTTAGCTGTCTCATGGACATACATAATAATATTTATCAAGCATAAAAAATAATTAAACACAATCGGCTAGATTACAAGTTTTGCGTTATGAGCAGTGCAGTGCTAACTTGCAAGTTATTATCACCGCTCACTTACCTACAGCACTGGTATTACAGGTTTACAAAAACTCGGTGTTATCAGGCAAAATTGCAGCGTAAAGCAAAATTGAGCTCCATACCACACTCCAATACCAGCACTGCGGTGAGCTGCAGTGAGCTGGTTTTACGTGCTTGTGCACTATTTCCCCATAGACTTCAATGGGGAGAGCCGGCTGAAAAAAAGTCTAACACCTGCAATAAAGCAGCGTAAAGCTCCATAACGCAGCTCCATTAAAGTCTATGGGGAAACTAAATTTATGTTTACACCTAACACCCTAACATGAACCCTGAGTCTATACACCTCTAATCTGCCGCCCCCGACATCTCTGACACCTACATTATATTTATTAACCCCTAATCTGCCGCCCCCAACACCACCGACACCTACATTACAGTTATTAACCCCTAATCTGCCGCCCCAAATGTCGCCACCACCTACCTACACTTATTGACCCCTAATCTGCCACCCCAAATGTCGCCGCCACCTACCTACACTTATTAATCCCTAATCTGCCGCCCCTAACATCGCCGCCACCTACCTACATTTACTAACCCATAATCTTCCACCCTCAACGTCGCCACCACTATACTATTATTACTATTATTATCAGGTATTTGTAGAGCGCCAACAGATTCCGCAGCGCTGACTAAAGTTATTAACCCCTAACACCCCCTAACTTTAATGTAATTAAAATAAATCTAAATAAAACCTACCATAAATAACTAAATAATTCCTATTTAAAACTAAATACTTACTTGTAAAATAAAACCTAAGCAAGCTACAATATAACAAATAGTTACATTGTAGCTATCTTAGGTTTTATTTTTATTTCACAATAATATTTATCAGGCATAAAAAATAATTAAACACAATCGGCTAGATTACGAGTTTTGCGTTATGAGCTTTGCGGTGCTCAATTGCAAGTTATCACCGCTCACTTACCTACAGCGCTGGTATTACAGGTTTACAAAAACCTGGCGTTATCAGACAAAATTGCAGCGTAAAGCAAAATTGAGCTCCATACCGCACTCCAATGCCAGCACTGCGGTGAGCTGATGCAATCAGCCAATAGGATTGAGATTCAATCCTATTGGCTGATCCAATCAGCCAATAGGATTGATCTTGCATTCTATTGGCTGATTGGTACAGCCAATAGAATGCAAGCTCAATCCTATTGGTTGATTGGATCAGCAAATAGGATTTTTTCACCTTTAATTCCAATTGATGATAGAATTCTATCAGCCAATCAGAATTCAAGGAATGCCATCTTGACGTCACTTAAAGGAACCTTAATTTTTTGCTTTGCGTTCAGGCCAAAAAAGTGTGCGGTGCCCCTAAACCTGCAAGACTCGTAATACCAGCGGTAGGGAAAAAGCAGCGTTATGAGCCTTAACACTGCTTTTTCACTCATACCGCAAAACTCGTAATCTAGCAGTTAATTTATTTAATTGTAGTGTTAGGTTAGGTGTTAGTGTAAGACAGGTTAGATTTTGTTTTACAGGTAAATTTGTATTTATTTTAGCTAGGTAGCTATTAAATAGTTAATAACTATTTACTAACTATTCTACCTAGTTAAAATAAATACAAACTTGCCTGTGAAATAAAAATAAAGCCTAAGGCCTAGATTTAGAGTTGGGCGGTAGCCGTCAAAACCAGCGTTAGAGGCTCCTAACGCTGGTTTTTACCGCCCTCTGGTATTTGGAGTCAGTCATTAAAGGGTCTAACGCTCACTTTCCAGCCGCGACTTTTCCATACCGCAGATCCCCTTACGTCAATTGCGTATCCTATCTTTTCAATGGGATCTTTCTAACGCTGGTATTTAGAGTCATGGCTGAAGTGAGCGTTAGAATTCTAACGACAAAACTCCAGCCGCAGAAAAAAGTCAGTAGTTAAGAGCTACCTGGGCTAACGCCGGTTTATAAAGCTCTTAACTACTGTGCTCTAAAGTACACTAACACCCATAAACTACCTATGTACCCCTAAAGCGAGGTCCCCTCACATCCCCGCCACTCGATAAATTTTTTTTAAACCCCTAATCTGCCAACCGCCACCTACGTTATACTTATGTACCCCTAATCTGCTGCCCCTAACACCGCCGACCCCTATATTATATTTATTAACCCCTAATCTGCCCCCCTCAATGTCGCCTCCACCTGCCTACACTTATTAACCCCTAATCTGCCGAGCGGACCACACCGCTAATATAATAAAGTTATTAACCCCTAATCCGCCTCACTCCCGCCTCAATAACCCTATAATAAATAGTATTAACCCCTAATCTGCCCTCCCTAACATCGCCGACACCTAACTTCAATTATTAACCCCTAATCTGCCGACCGAATCTCAACGCTACTGTAATAAATGGATTAACCCCTAAAGCTAAGTCTAACCCTAACCCTAACACCCCCCTAAATTAAATATAATTTAAATCTAACTAAATAAATTAACTCTTATTAAATAAATTATTCCTATTTAAAGCTAAATACTTACCTCTAAAATAAACCCTAATATAGCTACAATATAAATTATAATTATATTATAGCTATTTTAGGATTTATATTTATTTTACAGGTAACTTTGAATTTATTTTAACCAGGTAAAATAGCTATTAAATAGTTAAGAACTATTTAATAGCTAAAATAGTTAAAATAATTACAAAATTACCTGTAAAATAAATCCTAACCTAAGTTACAATTAAACCTAACACTACACTATCAATACATTAATTAAATACAATACCTACAATTATCTACAATTAAACCTAACACTACACTATCAATAAATTAATTAAATACAATTCCTACAAATAAATACAATTAAATAAACTAACTAAAGTACAAAAAATAAAAAAGAACTAAGTTACAAAAAATAAAAAAATATTTACAAACATTAGAAAAATATTACAACAATTTTAAACTAATTACACCTACTCTAAGCCCCCTAATGAAATTACAAAGTCCCCCAAAATAAAAAAATGCCCTACCCTATTCTAAATTAAAAAAGTTCAAAGCTCTTTTACCTTACCAGCCCTGAACAGGGCCCTTTGCGGGGCATGCCCCAAGAAATTCAGCTCTTTTGCCTGTAAAAAAACACATACAATACCCCCCCCCCAACATTACAACCCACCACCCACATACTCCTAATCTAACCCAAACCCCCCTTAAATAAACCTAACACTAAGCCCCTGAAGATCTTCCTACCTTATCTTCACCTCACCGGGTATCACCGATCGGTCCTGGCTCCAAAAATCTTCATCCAACCCAAGCGGGGGCTGGTGATCCATAATCCTGCAGCTGAAGAGGTCCAGAAGAGGCTCCAAAGTCTTCATCCTATCCGAGAAGAAGAGGCGATCCAGACCAGCAACCATCTTGATCCAAGCGGCATCTTCTATCTTCATTCGATGAGGAACGGCTCCATCGTGAAGACCTCCAGCGCGGATCAATCTTCTTCCGACGACGTCCAACTGAAGAATGACGGTTCCTTTAAGGGACGTCATCCAAGATGGCGTCCCTCGAATTCCGATTGGCTGATATAACTTGATTCTGATTGGCTGATTCCATCAGCCAATCAGAATTTTCCTACCTTAATTCCGATTGGCTGATAGAATCCTATCAGCCAATCGGAATTCGAGGGATGCCATCTTGGATGACGTCCCTTAAAGGAACCGTCATTCTTCAGTTGGAGGTTCTTCAGAAGAAGATTGATCCGCGCTGGAGGTCTTCACGATGGAGCCGTTCCTCATAATATGTTTAGTATAGTGGCGGCGATGTCCGGAGTGGCAGATTAGGGGTTAATACATTTATTTTAGTGTTTGCGATGTACTTTTTAGCACTTTAGTTATGAGTTTTATGTTACAACTTTGTAGCGTAAAACCCATAACTATTGACTTTCAGTTTAGGGTATGGATCTTGGCGGTATAGGCTGTACCGCTCACTTTTTGGCCTCCCAGACAGACTCGTAATACCGGCACTATGGAAGTCCCATTGAAAAAGGAATTTTTGAAAGCTGCAGTAATTACGTTGGGTTACGGCCAAAAAAGTGTGCGGTGCAGCTAAACCTGCAAGACTCGTAATACCAGCGGTAGTGAAAAAGAGCCTTAACGCTGCTTTTTCACTCATACCGCAAAACTTGTAATCTAGCCAAATTTTAATAAAGCTAAGGTTGATAACATTTTTCACAAAAAGATCAGTACCAGAACAATGGGTCGTCATATTAAAAAAACAAACATTTTATTATATGTGAAGAACATTGGAATGTAAAGTATTTCTAACATACCCTTGGTTTAAAGGGACGGTCTTCTCCATAATGTTTATTGTTTAAAAAAAGAAAATCCCTGTATTACCCCTTCCCCAGTTTTGCATAACCACCAAGGTTATATTAATATACATTTTACCTCTGTGATTACCTTTTATCTAAGCTTCTGCAAACTGCCCCTTTATTTCAGATCTTTAAGCAGACATGCATTTTAGCCAAACAGTGCTGACTACTAGGTAACTCTACGTGAGTGAGCAAAATGTTATCTATATGGCACACATGAAGCAGTGATGTCTAGCTGTAGAAAAGCTGTCAAAATGCACTGAGATAAGAAGCGGCCGTCAAGTGCTTAAATTAGCATATGAGCCTATCAAGGTTTAGTTTTCAACAAGGAATACCAAGGGAACAAAGCAAATTTGATGATAAAAGTAAATTGGAAAGTTGTTTACAATTGCACGCCCCATCTGAATCATGAAAGTTTAAAGGGACAGTCTACACTTAAATTGTTATTGTTTAAAAAGATAGATAATGCCTTTACTTCTCATACCCCAACTTTGCGCAACCAGCATTGTTATATTAATATACTTTATAACATTTAAACCTCTAAATGTTTGCCTGTTTCTAAGCCATTAAAGACAACCTCTTGTCACAAGCTTTTTTATTAGCTTTTCCCAACAGGAGATTGCTAGTTCATGTTGGCCATATAGATAACATTGTGTTCACACCCGGGGAGTTATTTATGAGTCAGCACAACACAGCACTAATTGGCTAAAATGCAAGTCAATAGATAATAAATAAAAAGTCATGTGATCGGGAGGCTGTCAGAAGATTCTTAGATACAAGGTAATCACAGAGGTAAAAAGTATATTAATATAACTGTGTTGATAGCGCTGCGGAATCTGTTGGTGCTCTACAAATAACTAATTATAATAATAATAATATTAATAGTTGGTTATGCAAAACTGGGGAATGGGTAATAAAGGGATTATCTATCTTTTAAAATAAAAATTCTATTGTAGACTGTCCCTTTAATTTTGACTAGACTGTCCATTTAAGCACAGTTGATCTAGCACAGTGTCAGGTTAGTGCTCAAGCGATAACTAATAGTTGCTGTCGGCATTTATCGATGTGCGGTGGACATGATACGATACAACGTATCATGTCCGTCCGCACCTTAATAAATTGACCCCTTTAAGTTACCGTGCCAGAATCTATAATGTGTAGTGTAAAATATAGTTGCTGTTTTATTAATGGACATATACATTGTGGGCTATATTACAAATGAGGCGCATATTTGCGCTTTCACAAGGATGTTTTCTGCGTTCAATTCTATTTTAATGTGTGTGCTCTGTTTGGCGCAAACAACAGGTCACAAATAAAAATTGCATGTCTCTGCGGCTGCAACTTTGCAGTAAAAAATATAAAAACGCAGTCACATTCTCTCAATTCCCATACACCTAGATTACGAGTTATGCGCGCTATAAGGAAATTAACGAATGCAACAAAAGTTGCGTTATTTAACCTTCTATAGCGCAGCCATTACAAGTTTTCAAACAGCCGGCTTGTGCGTGCAATATGGTTGCATTGAGCTCCATACCGCACACAATCCAAGCGCTGTTTTGACGTGCTCGTGCACGCTTCCCCCATAGACATCAATGGGAAGAGCGGGTCAGAAAAAAGCCTAACACCTACGATCGCAGAAAGAAAAGCTCTGTAACCCATTAATGTCTATGGGGAAAAACAAATTAATGTTTAAACCTAACAACCTAACATAAACCCCAAGTCTAAACACCCCTAATCTGCTGCCCCCAACATCGCCGACACCTACATCATGTTATTAACCTCTAATCTGACGCTCCCGATATCACTGATATTGCTGCCACCTAAATAAAGCTATTAACCCATAATCTGCCGCTCCAAATATCACCGCCACTATACTAAAGTTATTAACCCCTATTCCCCTGCACCCCAACATCACTCACACAATAATAAATCTATTAACCTCTATTCTGCCGATCCCCGACATCGCCGCCACTAAATAAATTTATTAACCCCTAAACCCTAAAAACCCCTAAATTTAACATAATTCAAATAGAGCTAAAATAAAATTACAGTTATTAACTAAATAATACCTTTTTAAAAGAAAATACAAATTTACCTGTGAAATAAAGCCTAAGCTAGCTACAATTATATTGTAGCTATCTTAGGTTTTATTTTTATTTCACAGGTAAGTTTGTATTTATTTTAACTAGGTAGACTAGTTAGCAAATAGTTATTAACTATTTACTGACTACCTAGTTAAAATAAATACAAACTTACCTGTGAAATAAAACCTAAGCTGCCTTACACTAAAACCTAACATTACAAAAAATTAAAAAACACTAAAATTGCAAAAAATAAAAAACCTACCATTACAAAAAATAACAAACGAAATTATCTAAAACAATAAAAATTATTCCTATTCTAATACCCTTTGAAAAAAAAAAAAAAAAAGCCTAATCTAGAATAAACTACCAAGGGCCCTTAAAAGGGTCTTTTGGAGGGCATTGCCCTAAAGTTAACAGCTTTTTGCTACAAAACAAACACCCCCTAACAGTATACAACCCGCCACCCCCAAACCCTCTTTTATAAAACACCCCAAAATAAAAACCTAATCTAGAATAAACTACCAATAGCCCTTAAAGGGCCTTTTTGTAGGGCATTGCCCTAAGTTAAACAGTTCTTTTACCTGAAAAAAAAATACAAAGACCCAATAACATAAAAAACACCCCCCAACCCACAAAATAAAAAATAAAAAAAAACCTAAGCTACCCATTTCCCTGAAAAAGGCATTTGTATGGGCATTGCCCTTAAAGGGGCAATTAGTTCTTTTACGAAAAGCCCAAACCCTAAACTAAAAAAAAAAACCCACCAAATAAAGTTTAAAAAATCCTAACACTAACCTCCGAAGATCCACTCACAGTTGCAGAAGTCCCGCTTGAAGGATCTTCATCCCGGCGGCTCCATCTTCATCTCAGCTGCTCCATCTTCATCCAGGTGGCTCCATCTTCATCCTGGTGGCATCTTCTATCTTTTTCCCGGCGGCGTCTTCTATCTTCATCCCAGCTGTGAGGCTCATGGGATACTCCTCTATCACAGTGATTTGCAACCTTTTTTTTGCTGTGGCACACTTTTTTACATTAAAACATCCTGTGGCACACCACCATCCCAAAATTTTACAAAATCACACATTGTAGCCTAATACAGGAGATATATATATATATATATATATATATATATATATATATATATATACAGTATATATATATACATATACACACACTGTACTGTGCTGTCATGCCATGCCTCCTACAAACTATACATGACATATTGACATTCATTCACAAACAATCATAATGATTGTCTGTGAATGAATGTCAATGTCATGGTTGTAAATTATGCCTGATGAGCCTGTCACATACCTCCCAATATTTAAAAATTTGAAAGAGGGACACCCCCGCACTGTTGTCAGTCTGCC
Organism: Bombina bombina; assembly: GCF_027579735.1. NCBI lineage: Eukaryota > Metazoa > Chordata > Amphibia > Anura > Bombinatoridae > Bombina > Bombina bombina. The sequence goes on from NC_069504.1 coordinate 404,188,489, forward strand.
GCGGCACACCTGAGGATCTCTCACGGCACACTAGTGTGCCAAGACACACTGGTTGAAAAACACTGCTCTATCAGACCGAACTTGGCCAATAGTCTTGTTATCCCGGCGTCTAGTTGGAAAGATAGGGAATGTCCCAGAGCAGAGAATATCAGGAAAACGAGGAGAGCGCCATTCACCACAAGCAGGACAGCGTAAGGCAAATAGGCAGACAGGATACAGCAACAGAAAAGCAGACCAACAATTCAGGGGTTAATCAGGTAGCGTAGTAAGACAGGCAAGGATTCGGCAACAAAGTATCAGTCCAGCAGTTTAAGGGATAACCAGGTAGCATAGTAAGACAGGCAAGGTTCAGTAACAAGTATCAGTCCAGCAGGTTAGGGGTTAACCAGTTAGCATAAAGAGACAGGCAGGGTTCAGTAACAAGTATCAGTCCAGCAGATAAGGGGTTAACCAGTTAGCGTAGTGAGACAGGCAGGGTTCAGTAACAGGTATCAGTCCAGCAGATAAGGGGTTAACCAGTTAGCATAGTGATACAGGCAGGATTTAGTAACAGGTATCAGTCCAGCAGATAAGGGGCTAAAGGGACAGTTTACTCAAAAATGTTCTCCCCTTTAATTTGTTCCCAATGATCCACTTTACCTGCTGGAGTGTATTAAAATGTTTACAAGTATTTCCATTACCCTTATATTGGCATTTGAAATAGTTTATTTAGCCTGTGGTATCCCCACCCATCCTGAAAGTGTTTGGCCTCAAGGCCAAGCTGTGTTAACACAGCTAGTAGAAGAAATTACACTCCCAGTGGGTTATAAAAGAGATAAGGTAATCCAATGTTAATTTTCCATTGTTCTCTCCAAGTATTGGTGATTGGTTTATGGACAGATATAAGATAAAGAAGCAGGTATATGTATACAATGTGATAAAGAAATGAGATCTGATTATACCCACAAGCTCAACCCATTTTATTAGGTTGTGGCTTCAAAACACACAATCAGCTAATTCATATACACAAATAAGCCTTAAAAAAGGCAAATATCATACATTATATACTCTGCAGCTGGTAAAAAAAGTAATTGGAAACACATTAAGGGAAAAACAATTTTATAGTATACCGTCCCTTTAACCAGTTAGTGTAGTGATACAGGCAGGGTTCAGTAACAGGTATCAGTCCAGCAAACGATCTTTCACTCCCAGGGGTACATGAAGTAGCACCTATACTTGGGCAGTGACAGGTAGCTTGCTGCCTGTTTAAATACCTTTGGCAAGGCGCCAAGAGATCGGCCGGCATCAGGAGCGTGCGGCGACACAGTCCTAGGCAATAAGCATGGAGAGGATGCTGCACCCCTAGCAACGACGCGGCATGACATAGCCCCCTCCTCAAGGGTTCCCTCCAGGAACCAGAGCCGGCTTCAAAGGGTGAGCAGCATGTTATTTGGAGACCAGAGATGGAGCATGCAAATCACAGGCAGGGACCCAGGAATGGTCTGCCACAGAGTAGCCCTTCCAATGTATCAGATACTGCAGTTGTCTGCGCCTGTATCTGGAGTCCAGGATCTTAGCCACCTCACATTCAGGGTTACAACGGACCAGGAGCGGAGGAGGAAGAGTTTGAAGCTGGGAATATCTTTTCTTGATGTACGGTTTTAGTAGTGAGATGTGGAAGACTGGATGTATGCGTAGGGTTCTCGGCAAGGCCACTTTGTAGGCAACAGGAGACAGTCTTTTCAGGACCTTGTAATGACCAATAAACCTAGGCCCCAATTTGTGACAGGGTTGATGTAGGCTGATATGTTGAGTGGAGACCCAAACCTGATCAGCCACTGGAATGGCACGTACAGAAGCCCTATGGTGGTCTGCAAACTTCTTACATCTAGAGACAGCTGAACGCAGCTGAGAGCGAATACATTGCCAATTAGTGGTGAGATCAGTAACATGATGGTCTGCAGCAGGAACCCCAGTGGACCGAACTGAAAGAGGAAAGATATGAGGTTGATAGCCTGCTGCAGCTTGAAAGGGAGAGCATTGAAGAGACGAGTGCCAATGAGTGTTTCTTGCCAATTCAGCTAGGGGTAGCAAACCAGACCAGTTGGTATGGTGAATGTTGACAAAGGCTCTCAGGTAGGCTTCAAGATCCTGGTTTGCTTTCTCAGTTAGTCCATTGGTCTGAGGATGGTAGCCAGACGACAAGGCTCCAATCAACTTACAAAAGGCTCTCCAGAAGGCAGAGATGAACTGTGGACCCCTGTCGGAGACAATATTTACAGGAATGCCATGAAGTCATACCACATGCAAGAGAAAAAGGGAAGCCAATTTCTGAGCAGAAGGCAGTTTGGTTAGGGCTACGAAGTGAGCTACTCTGGAAAAGCGATCCACCACAACCCAGATAACTGTATGGTGGTCGGAAGAGGGAAGATCCACAATGAAGTCCATTGTTATGTGTGTCCAGGGTCGTTTGGGAATAGACAATGGTTGGAGCAAGCCAGAAGGCAAGGATCGGGGAGTCTTGTTGGCAGCACAAATTGTGTAGGCTTTCACGTAGTCCTGAGCATCAGACTTCATAGTAGGCCACCAAACATGCTGGCGAAGACGCCTGAAGGTCCTAGTCGAACCAGGATGTCCAGAGAGTTTGCTATCATGAGCTCAGGCTAGGACAGGGATACGGAGGTTCCGAGGTACAAAGAGGATATCAGAGGCCATGGGGGCACCAGGAGGTTTACTAGACTGAGCATGTTGCAATCTTTGCAGAAGAGTGGTATTGAGTTGAGCGATCACACAGGAGGGGGGTATGATGTGTTCAATAGGAGCTTCGGAGGAATCACTTGAGTGAGAGAACTGACAGGAAAGGGCGTCCGCATTCTTGTTCTTGGTCCCAGGAAGGTAGGAAACCACAAAGTGAAAATGGGAAAAGAACAAGGCCCACCTGGCCTGACAAGGGTTGAGTCGATGAGCAGTTTCTAGGTAAGTCAGATTCTTATGGTCGGTGAGGATTTGAACAGGATTGGTGGTGCCCTCCAACCAGTGACACCATTCGGTTATGGCCATTTTAATGGCTAAGAGTTCACGATTTCCCACATCGTAGTTCCTCTCAGCAGGAGTGAAATGTTTAGAAAAAAAGGCTACAGGGTGTGATTTGGAAATCAGAGGGTCTCTACATTATATACTCTGCAGCTGGTAAAAAAAAATTGGAAACACATTAAGGGAAAAACAATTTTATAGTATACCGTCCCTTTAACCAGTTAGCGTAGTGATACAGGCAGGGTTCAGTAACAGATATCAGTCCAGCAAATGATCTTTCACTCCCAGGGGTACACGAAGTAGCACCTATATTTGGGCAGTGACAGGTCGCTTGCTGCCTGTTTAAATAGCCTTGGCAAGGCGCCAAGAGATCGACCGGCATCAGGAGCGTGCGGCGATGACGTCAGCGCCTCAAGCACACTGAGCTGAAACAGCCCTAGGCAATAAGCATGGAGAGGATGCCGCACCCCTAGCAATGGCGCTGCATGACATAGCCCCTTCCTCAAGGGTTCCCTCCAGGAACCAGAGCCGGGTTCAAAGGGTGAGCAGCATGGTATTTGGAGACCAGAGATGGAGCATGCAAATCACGGGCAGGGACCCAGGAACGGTCTGCCAAAGAGTAGCCCTTCCAATGTATCAGATACTGCAGTTGTCTGCGTCTGTATCTGGAGTCCAGGATCTTAGCCACCTCATATTCAGGGTTACAACGGACCAGGAGCGGAGGAGGAGGAATTTGAAGCTGGAAATATCTATTCTTGATGTACGGTTTTAGTAGTGAGATGTGGAAGACTGGATGTATGCGTAGGAATCTCGGCAAGGCCACTTTGTAGGCAACAGGAGACAGTCTTTTCAGGACCTTGTATTGACCAATAAACCTAGGCCCCAATTTGTGACAGGGTTGACATAGGCTGATATGTCGAGTGGAGACCCAAACCCTTTTCACCCACTGGAATGGCACGTACAGAAGCCCTATGGTGGTCTGTAAACTGTTTACATCTAGAGACAGCTGAACGCAGCTGAGAGTGAATACATTGCCAATGAGTGGTGAGAATGGTGAGGCTCACTTTTTGGCCTCCCAGGCAGACTCGTAATACCGGCACTATGGAAGTCCCATTGAAAAAGGACTTTTTGAAAGCTGCAGTAATTACGTTGGGTTACGGCCAAAAAAGTGTGTGGTGCAGCTAAACCTGCAAGACTCGTAATACCAGCGGTAGTGAAAAAGAGCCTTAACGCTGCTTTTTCACTCATACCGCAAAACTTGTAATCTAGCCAAATTTTAATAAAGCTAAGGTTGATAACATTTTTCACAAAAAGATCAGTACCAGAACAATGGGTCCTCATATTAAAAAAACAAACATTTTATTATATGTGAAGAACATTGGAATGTAAAGTATTTCTAACATACCCTTGGTTTAAAGGGACGGTCTTCTCCATAATGTTTATTGTTTAAAAAAAAGAAAATCCCTGTATTACCCCTTCCCCAGTTTTGCATAACCACCAAGGTTATATTAATATACATTTTACCTCTGTGATTACCTTTTATCTAAGCTTCTGCAAACTGCCCCTTTATTTCAGATCTTTAAGCAGACATGCATTTTAGCCAAACAGTGCTGACTACTAGGTAACTCTACGTGAGTGAGCAAAATGTTATCTATATGGCACACATGAAGCAGTGATGTCTAGCTGTAGAAAAGCTGTCAAAATGCACTGAGATAAGAAGCGGCCGTCAAGTGCTTAAATTAGCATATGAGCCTATCAAGGTTTAGATTTCAACAAGGAATACCAAGGGAACAAAGCAAATTTGATGATAAAAGTAAATTGGAAAGTTGTTTACAATTGCACGCCCCATCTGAATCATGAAAGTTTAAAGGGACAGTCTACACTTAAATTGTTATTGTTTAAAATGATAGATAATGCCTTTACTTCTCATACCCCAACTTTGCGCAACCAGCATTGTTATATTAATATACTTTATAACATTTAAACCTCTAAATGTTTGCCTGTTTCTAAGCCATTAAAGACAACCTCTTGTCACAAGCTTTTTTATTAGCTTTTCCCAACAGGAGATTGCTAGTTCATGTTGGCCATATAGATAACATTGTGTTCACACCCGGGGAGTTATTTATGAGTCAGCACAACACAGCACTAATTGGCTAAAATGCAAGTCAATAGATAATAAATAAAAAGTCATGTGATCGGGGGGCTGTCAGAAGATTCTTAGATACAAGGTAATCACAGAGGTAAAAAGTATATTAATATAACTGTGTTGATAGCGCTGCGGAATCTGTTGGTGCTCTACAAATAACTAATTATAATAATAATAATATTAATAGTTGGTTATGCAAAACTGGGGAATGGGTAATAAAGGGATTATCTATCTTTTAAAATAAAAATTCTATTGTAGACTGTCCCTTTAATTTTGACTAGACTGTCCATTTAAGCACAGTTGATCTAGCACAGTGTCAGGTTAGCGCTCAAGCGATAACTAATAGTTGCTGTCGGCATTTATCGATGTGCGGTGGACATGATACGATACAACGTATCATGTCCGTCCGCACCTTAATAAATTGACCCCTTTAAGTTACCGTGCCAGAATCTATAATGTGTAGTGTAAAATATAGTTGCTGTTTTATTAATGGACATAAACATTGTGGGCTAGATTACAAATGAGGCGCATATTTGCGCTTTCACAAGGATGTTTTCTGCGCTCAATTCTATTTTAATGTGTGTGCTCTGTTTGGCGCAAACAACAGGTCACAAATAAAAATTGCATGTCTCTGCGGCCGCAACTTTGCAGTAAAAAATATAAAAACGCAGTCACATTCTCTCAATTCCCATACACCTAGATTACGAGTTATGCGCGCTATAAGGAAATTAACGAATGCAACAAAAGTTGCGTTATTTAACCTTCTATAGCGCAGCCATTACAAGTTTTCAAACAGCCGGCTTGTGCGTGCAATATGGTTGCATTGAGCTCCATACCGCACACAATCCAAGCGCTGTTTTGACGTGCTCGTGCACGCTTCCCCCATAGACATCAATGGGCAGAGCGGGTCAGAAAAAAGCCTAACACCTACGATCGCAGAAAGAAAAGCTCTGTAATGCACCCCCATTAATGTCTATGGGGAAAAACAAATTAATGTTTAAACCTAACAACCTAACATAAACCCCAAGTCTAAACACCCCTAATCTGCTGCCCCCAACATCGCCGACACCTACATCATGTTATTAACCTCTAATCTGACGCTCCCGATATCGCTGATATTGCTGCCACCTAAATAAAGCTATTAACCCATAATCTGCCGCTCCAAATATCACCGCCACTATACTAAAGTTATTAACCCCTATTCCCCTGCACTCCAACATCACTCACACAATAATAAATCTATTAACCTCTATTCTGCCGCTCCCCGACATCGCTGCCACTAAATAAATTTATTAACCCCTAAATTTATGGCCTCCCACATAACTACCACTAAATAAACATATTAACCCCTAAACCCTAAAACCCCCTAACGTTAACATAATTCAAATAGAGCTAAAATAAAATTACAGTTATTAACTAAATAATACCTTTTTAAAAGAAAATACAAATTTACCTGTGAAATAAAGCCTAAGCTAGCTACAATATAACTAATAGTTATATTGTAGCTATCTTAGGTTTTATTTTTATTTCACAGGTAAGTTTGTATTTATTTTAAAATAAATACAAACTTACCTGTGAAATAAAACCTAAGCTGCCTTACACTAAAACCTAACATTACAAAAAAATTTAAAAACACTAAAATTGCAAAAAATAAAAAACCTACCATTACAAAAAATAACAAACGAAATTATCTAAAACAATAAAAATTATTCCTATTCTAATACCCTTTGAAAAAAAAAAAAAAAAAAAGCCTAATCTAGAATAAACTACCAAGGGCCCTTAAAAGGGTCTTTTGTAGGGCATTGCCCTAAAGTTAACAGCTTTTTGCTACAAAACAAACACCCCCTAACAGTATACAACCCGCCACCCCCAAACCCTCTTTTATAAAATGCCCAAGCCCTAATCTAAAAATAAAAACCCACCCCAAAACGAAAAAAATACATTGCACAAAATAACAAACAAATTATCAAAAATAATAAAAATTATTCCTATTCTAATACCCATATACACATAAAACACCCCAAAATAAAAACCTAATCTAGAATAAACTACCAATAGCCCTTAAAGGGCCTTTTGTAGGGCATTGCCCTAAGTTAAACAGTTCTTTTACCTGAAAAAAAAAATACAAAGACCCAATAGCATAAAAAACACCCCCCAACCCACAAAATAAAAAATAAAAAAAAAACCTAAGCTACCCATTTCCCTGAAAAAGGCATTTGTATGGGCATTGCCCTTAAAGGGGCAATTAGTTCTTTTACGAAAAGCCCAAACCCTAAACTAAAAAAAACAAACCACCAAATAAAGTTTAAAAAATCCTAACACTAACCTCCGAAGATCCACTCACAGTTGCCGAAGTCCCGCTTGAAGGATCTTCATCCCGGGTCTCCATCTTCATCTCAGCTGCTCCATCTTCATCCAGGTGGCTCCATCTTCATCCTGGTGGCATCTTCTATCTTTATCCAGGCGGCGTCTTCTATCTTCATCCCAGCTGTGAGGCTCATGGGATACTCCTCTATCACAGTGATTTGCAACCTTTTTTTTGCTGTGGCACACTTTTTTACATTAAAACATCCTGTGGCACACCACCATCCTAAAATTTTACAAAATCCCACATTGTAGCCTAATACAGGATATATATATATATATATATATATATATATATATATATATATATATATATATATATATATATATATATATATATATATATATATATATATACAGTATTTATATATACATATACACACACTGTACTGTGCTGTCATGCCATGCCTCCTACAAACTATACATGACATATTGACATTCATTCACAAACAATTATAATGATTGTCTGTGAATGAATGTCAATGTCATGGTTGTAAATTATGCCTGATGAGCCTGTCACATACCTCCCAATATTTAAAAATTTGAAAGAGGGACACCCCCGCACTGTTGTCAGTCTGCCGCGGCACACCTGAGGATCTCTCACGGCACACTAGTGTGCCACGACACACTGGTTGAAAAACACTGCTCTATCAGACCGAACTTGGCCAATAGTCTTGTTATCCCGGCATCTAGTTGGAAAGATAGGGAATGTCCCAGAGCAGAGAATATCAGGAAAACGAGGAGAGCGCCATTCACCACAGGCAGGACAGCGTAAGGCAAATAGGCAGACAGGATACAGCAACAGAAAAGCAGACCAACAATTCAGGGGTTAACCAGGTAGAGAAGTAAGACAGGCAAGGATTCGGCAACAAAGTATCAGTCCAGCAGTTTAAGGGATAACCAGGTAGCATAGTAAGACAGGCAAGGTTCAGTAACAAGTATCAGTCCAGCAGGTTAGGGGTTAACCAGTTAGCATAAAGAGACAGGCAGGGTTCAGTAACAAGTATCAGTCCAGCAAATAAGGGGTTAACCAGTTAGTGTAGTGAGACAGGCAGGGTTCAGTAACAGGTATCAGTCCAGCAGATAAGGGGTTAACCAGTTAGCGTAGTGATACAGGCAGGATTTAGTAACAGGTATCAGTCCAGCAGATAAGGGGCTAAAGGGACAGTTTACTCAAAAATGTTCTCCCCTTTAATTTGTTCCCAATGATCCACTTTACCTGCTGGAGTGTATTAAAATGTTTACAAGTATTTCCATTACCCTTATATTGGCATTTGAAATAGTTTATTTAGCCTGTGGTATCCCCACCCATCCTGAAAGTGTTTGGCCTCAAGGCCAAGCTGTGTTAACACAGCTAGTAGAAGAAATTACACTCCCAGTGGGTTATAAAAGAGATAAGGTAATCCAATGTTAATTTTCCATTGTTTTCTCCAAGTATTGGTGATTGGTTTATGGACAGATATAAGATAAAGAAGCAGGTATATGTATACAATGTGATAAAGAAATGAGATCTGATTATACCCACAAGCTCAACCCATTTTATTAGGTTGTGGCTTCAAAACACAAAATCAGCTAATTCATATACACAAATAAGCCTTAAAAAAGGCAAATATCATACATTATATACTCTGCAGCTGGTAAAAAAAGTAATTGGAAACACATTAAGGGAAAAACAATTTTATAGTATACCGTCCCTTTAACCAGTTAGTGTAGTGATACAGGCAGGGTTCAGTAACAGGTATCAGTCCAGCAAATGATCTTTCACTCCCAGGGGTACACGAAGTAGCACCTATACTTGGCCTGCCTGTTTAAATACCTTTGGCAAGGTGCCAAGAGATCGGCCGGCATCAGGAGCGTGCGGCGACACAGCCCTAGGCAATAAGCATGGAGAGGATGCCGCACCTCTAGCAACGACGCGGCATGACATAGCCCCCTCCTCAAGGGTTCCCTCCAGGAACCAGAGCCGGCTTCAAAGGGTGAGCAGCATGGTATTTGGAGACCGGAGATGGAGCATGCAAATCACGGGCAGGGACCCAGGAATGGTCTGCCACAGAGTAGCCCTTCCAATGTTTCAGATACTGCAGTTGTCTGATCTTAGCCACCTCATATTCAGGGTTACAACGGACCAGGAGCGGAGGAGGAAGAGTTTGAAGCTGGGAATATCTTTTCTTGATGTACGGTTTTAGTAGTGAGATGTGGATGACTGGATGTATGCGTAGGGTTCTTGGCAAGGCCACTTTGTAGGTAACAGGAGACAGTCTTTTCAGGACCTTGTAATGACCAATAAACCTAGGCCCCAATTTGTGACAGGGTTGATGTAGGCTGATATGTTGAGTGGAGACCCAAACCTGATCAGCCACTGGAATGGCACGTACAGAAGCCCTATGGTGGTCTGCAAACTTCTTACATCTAGAGACAGCTGAATGCAGCTGAGAGCGAATACATTGCCAATTAGTGGTGAGATCAGTAACATGATGGTCTGCAGCAGGAACCCCAGTGGACCGAACTGAAAGAGGGAAGATATGAGGTTGATGCAGCTTGAAAGGGAGAGCATTGAAGAGACGAGTGCCAATGAGTGTTTCTTTCCAATTCAGCTAGGGGTAGCAAACCAGACCAGTTGGTATGGTGAATGTTGACAAAGGCTCTCAGGTAGGCTTCAAGATCCTGGTTTGCTTTCTCAGTTAGTCCATTGGTCTGAGGATGGTAGCCAGACGACAAGGTTCCAATCAACTTACAAAAGGCTCTCCAGAAGGCAGAGAAGAACTGTGGACCCCTGTCGGAGACAATATTTACAGGAATGCCATGAAGTCATACCACATGCAAGAGAAAAAGGGAAGCCAATTTCTGAGCAGAAGGCAGTTTGGTTAGGGCTACGAAGTGAGCTACTCTGGAAAAGCGATCCACCACAACCCAGATAACTGTATGGTGGTCGGAAGAGGGAAGATCCACAATGAAGTCCATTGTTATGTGTGTCCAGGGTCGTTTGGGAATAGACAATGGTTGGAGCAATCCAGAAGGCAAGGATCGGGGAGTCTTGTTGGCAGCACAAATTGTGCAGGCTTTCACGTAGTCCTGAGCATCAGACTTCATAGTAGGCCACCAAACATGCTGGCAAAGACGCCTGAAGGTCCTAGTCGAACCAGGATGTCCATAGAGTTTGCTATCATGAGCTCAGGCTAGGACAGGGATACGGAGGTTCCGAGGTACAAAGAGGATATCAGAGGCCATGGGGGCACCAGGAGGTTTACTAGACTGAGCATGTTGCAATCTTTGCAGAAGAGTGGTATTGAGTTGAGCGATCACACAGGAGGGGGGTATGATGTGTTCAATAGGAGCTTCGGAGGAATCACTTGAGTGAGAGAACTGACAGGAAAGGGCGTCCGCATTCTTGTTCTTGGTCCCAGGAAGGTAGGAAACCACAAAGTGAAAATGGGAAAAGAACAAGGCCCACCTGGCCTGACAAGGGTTGAGTCGATGAGCAGTTTCTAGGTAAGTCAGATTCTTATGGTCGGTGAGGATTTGAACAGGATTGGTGGTGCCCTCCAACCAGTGACACCATTCGGTTATGGCCATTTTAATGGCTAAGAGTTCACGATTTCCCACATCGTAGTTCCTCTCAGCAGGAGTGAAATGTTTAGAAAAAAAGGCTACAGGGTGTGATTTGGAAATCAGAGGGTCTCTACATTATATACTCTGCAGCTGGTAAAAAAAAATTGGAAACACATTAAGGGAAAAACAATTTTATAGTATACCGTCCCTTTAACCAGTTAGTGTAGTGATACAGGCAGGGTTCAGTAACAGGTATCAGTCCAGCAAACGATCTTTCACTCCCAGGGGTACACGAAGTAGCACCTATACTTGGCCTGCCTGTTTAAATACCTTTGGCAAGGTGCCAAGAGATCGGCCGGCATCAGGAGCGTGCGGCGACACAGCCCTAGGCAATAAGCATGGAGAGGATGCCGCACCCCTAGCAATGGCGCTGCATGACATAGCCCCTTCCTCAAGGGTTCCCTCCAGGAACCAGAGCCGGCTTCAAAGGGTGAGCAGCATGGTATTTGGAGACCGGAGATGGAGCATGCAAATCACGGGCAGGGACCCAGGAATGGTCTGCCACAGAGTAGCCCTTCCAATGTTTCAGATACTGCAGTTGTCTGATCTTAGCCACCTCATATTCAGGGTTACAACGGACCAGGAGCGGAGGAGGAAGAGTTTGAAGCTGGGAATATCTTTTCTTGATGTACGGTTTTAGTAGTGAGATGTGGATGACTGGATGTATGCGTAGGGTTCTTGGCAAGGCCACTTTGTAGGTAACAGGAGACAGTCTTTTCAGGACCTTGTAATGACCAATAAACCTAGGCCCCAATTTGTGACAGGGTTGATGTAGGCTGATATGTTGAGTGGAGACCCAAACCTGATCAGCCACTGGAATGGCACGTACAGAAGCCCTATGGTGGTCTGCAAACTTCTTACATCTAGAGACAGCTGAATGCAGCTGAGAGCGAATACATTGCCAATTAGTGGTGAGATCAGTAACATGATGGTCTGCAGCAGGAACCCCAGTGGACCGAACTGAAAGAGGGAAGATATGAGGTTGATGCAGCTTGAAAGGGAGAGCATTGAAGAGACGAGTGCCAATGAGTGTTTCTTTCCAATTCAGCTAGGGGTAGCAAACCAGACCAGTTGGTATGGTGAATGTTGACAAAGGCTCTCAGGTAGGCTTCAAGATCCTGGTTTGCTTTCTCAGTTAGTCCATTGGTCTGAGGATGGTAGCCAGACGACAAGGTTCCAATCAACTTACAAAAGGCTCTCCAGAAGGCAGAGAAGAACTGTGGACCCCTGTCGGAGACAATATTTACAGGAATGCCATGAAGTCATACCACATGCAAGAGAAAAAGGGAAGCCAATTTCTGAGCAGAAGGCAGTTTGGTTAGGGCTACGAAGTGAGCTACTCTGGAAAAGCGATCCACCACAACCCAGATAACTGTATGGTGGTCGGAAGAGGGAAGATCCACAATGAAGTCCATTGTTATGTGTGTCCAGGGTCGTTTGGGAATAGACAATGGTTGGAGCAATCCAGAAGGCAAGGATCGGGGAGTCTTGTTGGCAGCACAAATTGTGCAGGCTTTCACGTAGTCCTGAGCATCAGACTTCATAGTAGGCCACCAAACATGCTGGCAAAGACGCCTGAAGGTCCTAGTCGAACCAGGATGTCCATAGAGTTTGCTATCATGAGCTCAGGCTAGGACAGGGATACGGAGGTTCCGAGGTACAAAGAGGATATCAGAGGCCATGGGGGCACCAGGAGGTTTACTAGACTGAGCATGTTGCAATCTTTGCAGAAGAGTGGTATTGAGTTGAGCGATCACACAGGAGGGGGGTATGATGTGTTCAATAGGAGCTTCGGAGGAATCACTTGAGTGAGAGAACTGACAGGAAAGGGCGTCCGCATTCTTGTTCTTGGTCCCAGGAAGGTAGGAAACCACAAAGTGAAAATGGGAAAAGAACAAGGCCCACCTGGCCTGACAAGGGTTGAGTCGATGAGCAGTTTCTAGGTAAGTCAGATTCTTATGGTCGGTGAGGATTTGAACAGGATTGGTGGTGCCCTCCAACCAGTGACACCATTCGGTTATGGCCATTTTAATGGCTAAGAGTTCACGATTTCCCACATCGTAGTTCCTCTCAGCAGGAGTGAAATGTTTAGAAAAAAAGGCTACAGGGTGTGATTTGGAAATCAGAGGGTCTCTACATTATATACTCTGCAGCTGGTAAAAAAAAATTGGAAACACATTAAGGGAAAAACAATTTTATAGTATACCGTCCCTTTAACCAGTTAGTGTAGTGATACAGGCAGGGTTCAGTAACAGGTATCAGTCCAGCAAATGATCTTTCACTCCCAGGGGTACACGAAGTAGCACCTATATTTGGGCAGTGACAGGTCGCTTGCTGCCTGTTTAAATAGCCTTGGCAAGACGCCAAGAGATCGACCGGCATCAGGAGCGTGCGGCGATGACGTCAGCGCCTCAAGCACACTGAGCTGAAACAGCCCTAGGCAATAAGCATGGAGAGGATGCCGCACCCCTAGCAATGGCGCTGCATGACATAGCCCCTTCCTCAAGGGTTCCCTCCAGGAACCAGAGCCGGGTTCAAAGGGTGAGCAGCATGGTATTTGGAGACCAGAGATGGAGCATGCAAATCACGGGCAGGGACCCAGGAACGGTCTGCCAAAGAGTAGCCCTTCCAATGTATCAGATACTGCAGTTGTCTGTGTCTGTATCTGGAGTCCAGGATCTTAGCCACCTCATATTCAGGGTTACAACGGACCAGGAGCAGAGGAGGAGGAATTTGAAGCTGGAAATATCTATTCTTGATGTATGGTTTTAGTAGTGAGATGTGGAAGACTGGATGTATGCGTAGGAATCTCGGCAAGGCCACTTTGTAGGCAACAGGAGACAGTCTTTTCAGGACCTTGTATTGACCAATAAACCTAGGCCCCAATTTGTGACAGGGTTGACATAGGCTGATATGTCGAGTGGAGACCCAAACCCTTTTCACCCACTGGAATGGCACGTACAGAAGCCCTATGGTGGTCTGTAAACTGTTTACATCTAGAGACAGCTGAACGCAGCTGAGAGCGAATACATTGCCAATGAGTGGTGAGAGTGGTGAGATCAGTAACGTGATGGTCTGCAGCAGGAACCCCAGTGGACTGAACTGAAAGAGGGAAGATATGAGGTTGATAGCCTGCTGCAGCTTGAAAGGGAGAGCATTGAAGAGGCGAGTGCCAATGAGTGTTTCTTGCCAATTCAGCTAGGGGTAGCAAATCAGACCAGTTGGTATGGTGAGTGTTGACAAAGGCTCTCAGGTAGGCTTCAAGATCCTGGTTTGCTCTCTCAGTTAGTCCATTGGTCTGAGGATAGTAGCCAGACGACAAGGTTCCAATCAACTTACAAAAGGCTCTCCAGAAGGCAGAGGTGAACTGTGGACCCCTGTTGGAGACAATATTTACAGGAATGCCATGAAGTCATACCACATGCAAGAGAAAAAGGGAAGCCAATTTCTGAGCAGAAGGCAGTTTGGTTAGGGGTAGGAAGTGAGCTAGTCTGGAAAAGCGATCCACCACAACCCAGATAACTGTATGGTGGTCGGAAGAGGGAAGATCCACAATGAAGTCCATTGTTATGTGTGTCCAGGGTCATTCGGGAATAGACAATGGTTGGAGCAAGCCAGAAGGCAAGGATCGGGGAGTCTTGTTGGCAGCACAAATTGTGCAGGCTTTCACGTAGTCCTGAGCATCAGACTTCATAGTAGGCCACCAAACATGCTGGCAAAGACGCCTGAAGGTCCTAGTCGAACCAGGATGTCCAGAGAGTTTGCTATCATGAGCCCAGGCTAGCACAGGGATACAGAGGTTCTGAGGTACAAAGAGGATATCAAAGGCCATGGTAGCACCAGGAGGTTTACTAGACTGAGCATGTTGCAATCTTTGCAGAAGAGTGGTATTGAGTTGAGCGATCACACAGGAGGGGGGTATGATGTGTTCAATAGGAACTTCGGAGGAATCACTTGAGTGAGAGTACTGACGGGAAAGAGCGTCCGCATTCTTGTTCTTGGTCCCAGGAAGGTAGGAAACCACAAAGTGAAAATGGGAAAAGAACAAGTCCCACCTGGCCTGACAAGGGTTGAGTCAATGAGCAGTTTCTAGGTAAGTCAGATTCTTATGGTCTGTGAGGATTTGAATAGGATTGGTGGTGCCCTCCAACCAGTGACACCATTCGGTTATGGCCATTTTAATGGCTAAGAGTTCATGATTTCCCACATCGTAGTTCCTCTCAGCAGGAGTGAAATGTTTAGAAAAAAAGGCTACAGGGTGTGATTTGGAAATTAGAGGGTCTCTTTGGGTAAGAACTGCTCCAGCCCCTACCTCGGAGGCATCAACCTCTTAAGTGAATTGTAAGTCAGGATCTGGATGTCAGAGGACAGGAGCATAACAGAAAGCCTTTTTTCAGAGAAGAAAAGGCATTTATGGCCTCAGGAGGCCAATGTTTGCAGTCCTTATTCCGTCTAGTCAATTCAGTGAGAGGAGCGACTGTTTGAGAAAAGTTCTTTATGAACTTGCGGTAATAATTTGAGAACCCCAAGAACCTCTGTAATTCCTTTAAGGAGGAAGGTTGAGGCCATTCTAGTACAGTGGTGAGTTTAGCAGGATCCATTGCAAAACCCTCCTTCGAGGAATTGGATCCAGACTTGATCAAACTCCCACTTTTCTAGCTTCAATACCAATGAGTTAACCCTGAGACAAAGAAGCACCTGTCTCACGTGCCTGTGATGCTCCTCTAAAGTGGAAGAGAAAACAAGGATATCACCCAAGTAGACATTACAAGGTATTCGTAATGCCCAGATCTTGTGTTGAAGGTAGTCTTCCATTCGTGGCCTGGAGAGATGCAAATTAAATTGTATGCCCCACGTAAGTCCAATTTAGTGAAGAAGCGAGCATTCTGGAGTGAGTCATACAACTTGGTGATCAGTGGTATGGGATAGTGATCCTTGATGGTTATGTTGTTCAAGGCCCTGTAGTCTATGCAGGGTCTGAGCCCACCATCCTTCTTACCAACAAAAAAGAAGCCATCCCCAGCAGGAGAGGAAGAAGGGTGAATGAAACCTTTACTTAGGTTCTCTTGGATGTACTCCTCCATGGATTTGGTTTCAACCTTGAAGAGTGGATACGTCCTGCCTTTAGGAAGTGGGGCTCCGGGAAGGAGGTCGATCTTGCAGTCATAGGGATGGTGGGGTGGCAGCACATTGGCTGCTTTTTTTTCTCAAACACATCAGCAAAGTCTGCATATACCAAAGGAAGGATGGAGGGAGTCAGGATGCTGGCTATGGGAACGTGGAGCAGGGGAGTGACTATAGCAAGGCAGGAGTGGAAACAGGAGGCACCCCAAGAAGTCAGTTGTCCCTCAGACCAGTCGAACTGTGGATTGTGTAGGCAAAGCCAAGGGAGGCCAAGGATGACAGGCTGAGCTAGGGAATGAATGACCTCGAACTGGAACTGTTTGGTATGAAGAACACCAACAGTCAGGGTCAGGGGTTTTGACTCAAAATGGATCAAACCTGAACCAAGGGGGGAGCCATCCAGGGTAGTTATCTTGAGACAATGTATTTTCTGTAGAAGAGGTAGACCAGCTTGAATCATAAAACGGTGATCCAGGAAGTAGCTGCCCCCGAATCAATGAAGGCCTGAGTGTGGACAGTATTCTGAAGGAAGGTATGGGTAACAGGTACCAGGATTCGAGAGGAGTGAGGGAGTTTGGTAAAGATCATGCTTAGAGGTACCCCTGTGTTATCCTCTAAGCATTAGCTCTTCCCGGCCGAATGCCACAGTCCTTTAGTTGGTGGGAGTTAGAGCCACAATAAAAGCATAGTCTCAGTCTCCTTCTTCTCTGTCTCTGGGACTCTGAAGGTTTGAAGGAGGAGAGGTCCATGGGTTCCTCCACTGAGGTAACTGGAGTTGCAGAAGGGGTAGAGGATACCATCTGAGCCGAATGAACAGGGGGACAAGAAGGGAGGACCCTCACATTTCGGTCTCTCTCTGCTTGTCTCTCCTGAAAGCGAGAGTCAAGGCTGATACAAAGTGCTATAAAGTCCTCTAAAGAAGAAGGAATATCCCGATAGGTGAGTTCATCTTTGATACGTTCATGCAGACCCCTCCTGAAGGCTGCCTTGAGAGCACTGCCATCCCAAGTGGTTTCAAGTGCCAAGGTGCGGAACTCCACAGCAAACTGAGTCACGGGTCTGTTGCCCTGGCGAAGACCCAGGAGGGAATATTCTGCAACAAAGGTATGGCCAGAAGTCCCGAACTCAGCAGAAAAAGCAGAGATGAACTCATCAGCATCATGCAGGAGTGGAGCGTCCTGTTCCAGAAGAGGAGAGACCCAGGCTAGGGTCTTGTCTTTCAGCAAGGAAATGATAAAGGTGACCCTTGACTGGGGAGATTGAAATGTGTGGGAATCATTATGGAAGTGCAGCCTGTAGTACCTTCATACTTGTCAGGCAAAGGTATCCGGGGTATGCTTCCAGAAGCAGAGGGAAAAGGCACGGTACTAGGAGCAGGGACCGGCGGTGTAACAACAGGAGTGGTACTCCTCAAAGTGACCAGTAAGGAGAGTTGAGCAGTGATAGCCTCCAGCTTGGAATCCATATTCTGCAATTGTGTAGTATGGGTTCCCAACATCTGTCCTTGGAGATAAAAAGCTTGTGCCACCTCATCCAGTTCCATGGCCCAAGTATAATGTGAGGCTCGTGGGATACTCCTCTATCAGACCGAACTCGGCCAGTAGTCTTGTTATCCCGGCGTCGAGTCGGAAAGATAGGGAATATCCCAGAGCAGAGAATATCAGGAAAACGAGGAGAGCGGCACTCACCACAGGCAGGACAGCATAAGGCAAATAGGCAGACAGGATACAGCAACAGAAAAGCAGACCAGCAATTCAGGGGTTAACCAGGTAGCGTAGTAAGACAGGCAAGGATTCGGCAACAAAGTATCAGTCCAGCAGATTAGGGGTTAACCAGGTAGCGTAGTAAGACAGGCAAGGTTCAGTAACAAGTATTAGTCCAGCAGGTTTGGGGTTAACCAGTTAGCATAGTGAGACAGGCAGGGTTCAGTAACAAGTATCAGTCCAGCAGGTTAGGGGTTAACCAGTTAGTGTAGTGAGACAGGCAGGGTTCAGTAACAGGTATCAGTCCAGCAGATAAGGGGTTAACCAGTTAGCGTAGGGAGACAGGCAGGGTTCATTAACAGGTATCAGTCCAGCAAACGATCTGTCACTCCCAGGGGTACACAAAGTAGCACCTATACTTGGGCAGTAACAGGTCACTTGCTGCCTGTTTAAATACCCTTGGCAAGGCACCAAGAGACCAGCTGGCATCAGGAGCATGCGGCGATGAAGTCAGCGTCACACGCACACTGAGTCAACACAGCCCTAGGCAATGAGCATGGAGAGAACGCCGCGCCCCTAGCAACGGCGTGGCGTGACACCAGCAGCGCAGAGCGGGTCCATCCTGAAGACATCCGGCGCGGAGCATCCTCTTCATACACCGTATACTGAGTCTTCAATGCAAGGTAAGTGATTCAAAATGCGTCCTTTGCATTCCTATTGGCTGATTTGATTTTGCAAATTCAAATCAGTCAATCGGATGAGAGCTACAGAAATCCTATTGGCTGTTCAAAACAGCCAATAGGATGAGAGCTTCTGAAATTCTATTGGCTGTTCAAATCAGCCAATATAATTACAGTGGCTCTCATCCTATTGGCTGATTTTAACAGCCAATAGGATTTCAGTAGCTCTCATCCTATTGGCTGATTTGAATTTCCAAAATTTTACAGGTAAAAGAGCTGTTTAACTTAGGGCAATGCCCTACAAAAGGCCCTTTTAAGGGCTATTTGTAGTTTATTGTATGCTAGTTTTTTTTTTTTTTTTTTGGGTAGGCTTTTTTATTTTTATAGGGCTATTAGATTAGGTGTAATTCTTTTTTTATTTTTCATAATTTCGTTATTGTTTGTAATTTAGTGTTTATTTTTTGTAATTTAGTCTTTTTTATTTTTTGTAATTAGATACTTTGTAATTTTTAGAATACTGTTAGGATTTTTTTAATGTGTATTTTAGTTTTATTTAATTGGTAGTTAGTTTAAAGGGACAGTCAACACCAGAATTTTTGTGGTTTAGAAAGAAAGATAATCCCTTTAATACCCCTTTCATAGTTTTGCATAACCAACACTGTTATAGAAATACACTTTTTCCCTCTGTGATAATCTTGTATCTAAGTCTCTGCAAACTGCCCCCTTGTTTCAGTTCTTCTGGCATTTTAGCCAATCAGTGCTCACTGTGTGTATATGAAACATATGAACTAATGCCCTCTAGTGGTCAAAATGCATTCAGATTAGAGGCAGTGTTCAAGGTCTAAGAAATTAGCATCTGAACCTTCTAGGTTTAGCTTTCAACTAAGAATACTAAGAGAACAAAGCAAAATTGGTGATAAAAGTAAATTTGAAAGTTATTTAAAACTACTATTTCCCTATTTTCCTATTTAAATCATGAAAGTTTTTTTTGGGACTTGACTGTCCCTTTAATTTTAGTTTAATAATTATATTAGTTTAATCGTTAGTTTAAACTTAGCTTTTTTAATTTGACAGGTATGTTTTAATTAGGGAAATTGTAATTTTAATACAAAGTTAGGAGGGCGTTAGGTTTAGGGGTTACCAGTTTAAATTAGTTTATTGCGATGTGGGGGGCTTTCGGTTTAGGAGTTAATAGTTTAGTATATTTTGTTGTGGGGGCTTACGGTTTAGGGGTTAATAACTTTAGTATAGTGGGGACGATGTGGGCAGACTGCGGAATAGGGATTAATTAAATGTTATTAGTGGCGGCGATATCGGGAGCAGCAGATTAGGGGTTAATAACTTTAATATAGTGTTTGCAATGCGGGAGAGCCTCAGTTTAGGGGTTAATAGATAGTTTATGGGTGTATTTTGTAACAGTTTAGTTATGAGTTTTATGTAACAATTTTTTTGCGTAAAACTCATAACTACTGCTCTCAGATGGTGAAACGGATCTTGCCGTTATCGACTGGAACACAAGCTTTTTAGCCAGAACGCAAAACTTGTAATGGCAGTGCTATGGGAATCCCATTAAAAAAAACGTAATTTTTAGTTGTGCGGGACTGACGTTGCGTTACAGGCTAAAAGACTTGAGGTATAGCTATACCGACAAAACTTGTAATGGGTGCGGTGCTGTTTTAATGCTGAAATTACCATTTTCTTCAGCGCTAAAATACGAACGCACAACTTGTAATCTAGGGGATAGACTTTAATGGAGCCTCTTTTAGAACTAAAAAATTTCACTGCAGTTAGGTTGCCCTTACCCTTAGAGCAGGATTGCATTGAGATATATGTATGTATTTCTATACATATGTATATCTGTATTTATATGTGTATATATGTATATAAATACATATAAACACATATACATACTAAAATAGAAATATGTACATATATATTTATATTAATAAATGTCATAATACAGGTAGTATTAATAGTGTTCCCCCCTATGTAAAAGCACTTTCTGCTGGGTATTTTTCTAACACCTTACATCTCATAAGGTTGCGCCCTTATAGCTTTTAAAAACAATATTTTTAAGCAATCATTTTAATCAGAGAGGGCTAATATGAGTGTTACTGTACTGTGACATGTATTATTGATGGGTTTTGTGCCACGTTTTATGTTCACGCTTATTTTAACACCAGCTCTTTCTAAGCAGTGTTTTTCAAAGCGCAAATCATCATCATGCCCGCGTGTTTGCATTTACTATCAATCTGTAATACAAAGGGTACTAAACGTGCGCCCGAAAAGGCACATTTTTGCCCCAACACAGAAGTTTGCACCTAACATAATTTAGCCCCTTGTAATTACAATCTTTTCTGAAGCCTTAAAATAGATGAACATCTCAGATGAGTGCAAAAGTTGTAAGGAGAGATTAACACTTTTATATTACCACTTCAATACGTGAAAACTATATAACATACCCTACAGAAAACATTGTTTACCCGAAGCTTTAATTTATGTAAGCACAGTATATATTTTAGCTCTGTGATAAAAAGACAAAGACAAAAACAAAGGCGCCACATGTGTAGATCAAAAAGAACCCAAATAATCCGAATATGGACAAACACAGGGTACTCACAAAAGAGATGGCACTCTGTTGTGCCAGTAGACGCAGGCTGGTATTCTGCAGCAAACCAGCTGGCTGATACAGTGGAGTCCTCACCAAATCCCAATAGCGCTGGAGTCCAATAACACTGGATCACTGAAACATCAATCCCAATGGCACTGGTTCGCTATGGCTTAGAGAGGGAGATAGATATGCGAAGGAAGGCTGTAATGCCTATGGGTTACTGATATGGAGTCTTTGATACCAACCATCAGACTTATATAAAAGTTAAAATCAGTTTTTTATTACCAGGAATAAAAATACCAAAAATATAACAAGATTTAAAGCTGGTATGTATAAAAAGTCTCCTCCTAAGATACAGAGTATAGCGACGTGTTTTTCGGGGCACTCCCCGTTTCCTCAGGCTTGTATAATCTGTATGCACATAAATACCCTTTAAATAGGGCTCAGTAACCACATGTTCAGGTGAACCCTCCCCTTCCTTTACAAGAATAAACCAATGAAATCCTTCCTCTCCCGATAAACCCAAATGTTGCGAAAAATATGTGATATAGATACTACCTCAAAAACACAATAATCATGTGAATATGTGATAATGTAATTACAAGGACCCAATGTACTAAAATGGTATTCTATAGTGATTGATCGGATAGTAAGAATTCAGTACCAATCATATCATAATGTGCAGTTTACATATAACGGATGTAAATATTGAGAGCGTGTGTCTCCTGATCAGCCAATAATGTGTTGTCATTGTAGGGCCTGACCCTAAATCCTAATGTGATACGCTAACCCAAGTCATGTGACTCCGGGCCTAAAGTGTAAACATTGAGAGCGTGTGTCTCCTGAGCAACCAATGATATGTTGCCATTAAAGGGCCTGACCCTAAATCCTAATGCGATACGCTTACCAAAGTCATGTGACTCAGGACCTGAAATCAAATGAGGTGGCGTATAGTGACAATAACAGGAACTATGGTCAACCAATTAAATCAATGGAAATAGGGGATGGACAGATAGTCGATGTGTGATTGAACGACCCTATATTTACTAATAAATAAAGCGATATGAACGCTGTAATAAATATAAATGTATACAATATTAAAAACAAAATAGTGAGAGTGATATGTACAATACCACCACGGTAGTGTGTATTTAATACAGGGAGTGCAGAATTATTAGGCAAATGAGTATTTTGACCACATCATCCTCTTTATGCATGTTGTCCTACTCCAAGCTGTATAGGCTCAAAAGCCTACTACCAATTAAGCATATTAGGTGATGTGCATCTCTGTAATGAGAAGGGGTGTGGTCTAATGACATCAACACCCTATATCAGGTATGCATAATTATTAGGCAACTTCCTTTCCTTTGGCAAAATGGGTCAAAAGAAGGACTTGACAGGCTCAGAAAAGTCAAAAATAGTGAGATATCTTGCAGAGGGATGCAGCACTCTTAAAATTGCAAAGCTTCTGAAGCGTGATCATTGAACAATCAAGCGTTTCATTCAAAATAGTCAACAGGGTCGCAAGAAGCGTGTGGAAAAACCAAGGCGCAAAATAACTGCCCATGAACTGAGAAAAGTCAAGCGTGCAGCTGCCAAGATGCCACTTGCCACCAGTTTGGCCATATTTCAGAGCTGCAACATCACTGGAGTGCCCAAAAGCACAAGGTGTGCAATACTCAGAGACATGGCCAAGGTAAGAAAGGCTGAAAGACGACCACTGAACAAGACACACAAGCTGAAACGTCAAGACTGGGCCAAGAAATATCTCAAGACTGATTTTTCTAAGGTTTGATGGACTGATGGATGGGCCCGTGGCTGGATTGGTAAAGGGCAGAGAGCTCCAGTCCGACTCAGACGCCAGCAAGGTGAAGGTGGAGTACTGGTTTGGGCTGGTATCATCAAAGATGAGCTTGCGGGGCCTTTTCGGGTTGAGGATGGAGTCAAGCTCAACTCCCAGTCCTACTGCCAGTTTCTGGAAGACACCTTCTTCAAGCAGTGGTACAGGAAGAAGTCTGCATCCTTCAAGAAAAACATGATTTTCATGCAGGACAATGCTCCATCACACGCGTCCAAGTACTCCACAGCGTGGCTGGCAAGAAAGGGTATAAAAGAAGAAAATCTAATGACATGGCCTCCTTGTTCACCTGATCTGAACCCCATTGAGAACCTGTGGTCCATCATCAAATGTGAGATTTACAAGGAGGGAAAACAGTACACCTCTCTGAACAGTGTCTGGGAGGCTGTGGTTGCTGCTGCACGCAATGTTGATGGTGAACAGATCAAAACACTGACAGAATCCATGGATGGCAGGCTTTTGAGTGTCCTTGCAAAGAAAGGTGGCTATATTGGTCACTGATTTGTTTTTGTTTTGTTTTTGAACGTCAGAAATGTATATTTGTGAATGTTGAGATGTTATATTGGTTTCACTGGTAAAAATAAATAATTGAAATGGGTATATATTTGTTTTTTGTTAAGTTGCCTAATAATTATGCACAGTAATAGTCACCTGCACACACAGATATCCCCCTAAAATAGCTAAAACTAAAAACAAACTAAAAACTACTTCCAAAAATATTCAGCTTTGATATTAATGAGTTTTTTGGGTTCATTGAGAACATGGTTGTTGTTCAATAATAAAATTAATCCTCAAAAATACAACTTGCCTAATAATTCTGCACTCCCTGTAGATAGATTGTGGATCATATATAAACTACGGCCAACAATACGAGTAAATGATAATAACCAATCCGAAATGAAAGATAAACAAGAATAACTATATGATTAGTCTATACTATGTACAGTGATACGAACAGCTGTAATAGATATATACTAATATATGGTGTGTTGAACAAGCGAGTGATATTAGTGTCAATGTGACTAACAAAAGAGTGTATAAAGTGAAGATATTAATGAACTGTGCTAAATGGATCATGAATTTTATACCAAATCGTGGGGGGATAGATAATGATTCAATATAATACATAGACCTAAGTTATGAAGCTGTGGCATATTATAAAATAATATAATAATAATAACTACTGCCACAACAATATACAATACTAGTAAAAAACTAAATTAATATTATAATAATGTGTGCGTGAAATTCATATTTGTGAAGTGATCATAATCTATAACTAATAAAGATATATAGAATATGATGTGAAGAATTGATATAAAATAAAATCCAATTGTGAAAATATACTAATGTAAATTATTATCATGGAGTGAATATCATAATCTAATCTAATATACTAGAATGGTGTTTGAGTGATGTATGATGGGATGTAATTTGAAGAAGAACAAAAAGATTATCTAGCAACAGTTGGGTCGGGAGAGTCCAGTGTACACCAAAACCAATAAAATTAATAAAAAACGATATGCAACAATATCATATATCAATAAAAATGAAAATACTAATAAAACGTCTCAAATACCTAAAATTAATAAAATTAAGAAAATAATAATAATAATAATAATAATAATACAAGATAAAAATAAGATATATGTGCAATAGAGCATGAAAAAACACAGCATGTAAATATTATAAATATTATAAAACTATACCAGAGATATTTGATGACATTATATACAACAATGACCCTGGAAAATTAAAGGAATGCAGCCGAATCAATCACCTCATTCAAACCTCAAATCCAATAGGTTTCCCTTTGTCTTAATTTAGAGAACCTATTGAACAGATTACTACTGGGGATACTTTCTATCAGTGTGATTTTAAAGGAACATTTACCAGGAATATATTCATCACAAATATGTCTGGATACGCTGTGTTATATTTTAGCTCTATTAGCAGTACTAGATTTTCAACAACAGCTCACCTATATCCCAAGTGCTAAAAAAAATTTGTTGTGATTCCTGATGTGAAAAGGTTAGACACCGCTGTAATAACCTAACCATTTTAATCCTTATATACTTGATTTTCTCATTGTACAACTGTAGTGTACTATAGTTATGTCTCATCTTAAATTACATTTTCAATTTCATGTTATCTAATATAGATAAAGTAGCAGCCATGCAGTCATTATGTAGATGTTGGGTGCCTCTTCCTTCTCTGTTATTCTAAGAAACAGATTTTGATGGTATATAAAAAACAAAAGACCCATCATGCCTGCCCATATTTATTTCTCAAGTATTTTTTATGTATTTTCTTAAATAGCTTTAAGGATAACTTTATGAACTCCCTTACATGCTTTGTTCTTTGTCCTGCTTGATTCCATATACCTAAACACCAGATCTATTTGTTTATTTTTAGAAAACATCTCTTTTTCTCTCCCCTCCTTTTAGTTTCTTTTATAAT
Organism: Bombina bombina; assembly: GCF_027579735.1. Classification (NCBI taxonomy): domain Eukaryota; kingdom Metazoa; phylum Chordata; class Amphibia; order Anura; family Bombinatoridae; genus Bombina; species Bombina bombina. The sequence goes on from NC_069504.1 coordinate 404,214,056, forward strand.
TTATAAATCACCATAAATGTAATTGATTTGCCTGATTGCCCATTTGCTAAAAAGTATCAAAACTGGTAATATGTCATATATTAGGCAGAATATTTCTATGAGCAAGCGTAACTGGCATAAAAAGGGTTAAAAAAAAGTATTTGCACCATGTGTTAAAAAGTGTACAGTGGTTATTGGACATGGTTAAATAAGGGGATTTTAGCTAGGTGCTGACCAGTCTTTAGTGTCCTTTTCCTCTTATCACAGGTTTTCTGATTTAAAGGGACAGCAAACACCTTGCAACAATGTTCTGCAGTCTTCCAATAGATTAAAATATCAGTCGATTCTAAAGAGGAGCACCTCGTTTGTTGCAAACCCTCTACTTTCCTTATTCGTAGAAGCCATTGAGTCTGGTGATAACAGGGCTTGTCACTGGCATTGTGCTGACAAAATCTCCACTTTATGCTTTCGGCAGAAATAATAATATGACAATATGCAAATTAGGAACATATATGTGGCAAGGTTAGACTTGTGAAGCCTGCTATGTGCTCTTTCAGTTTTCAGGACTGGAAAATCCAATTTCCAAATTTCAATTACAGGGACAGGATGCAAAATAAATAATGAAAATATATTGCAAAGTTGTTTTACTATGCATAAGTAACCATTTTGTATTACAATCTCTAAGTATTTACTGTTCCTGTAAGTGCTATTATCAGGATATATTCAGTAAAAAAGTCAATTATTTATCTTTTTGTCATTTTTGGAAAATTAATATTTGTATATTTGTAGGATATATATATATATATATATATATATACCTACCCTAACCTTATGTCTCTGCACCCTAAACCTATAGACTGTGAGCTCTCCGGAGCAGGGCCCTCTTCCTCCTGTACTAGATTTTTTTCGTTTTGTTATGTTTTGTATTTTATCACAAATCTTTGCCATTGTATACCCCTATCACTGTACCCAGCGCTACGGAATTTGGCGGCGCTATACAAATAAATGATAATAATAATAGTATATATATATATATATATATACTGTATACATACTGTATATGCCCTTTATTGGTTTCAAAATCAATTGACCCCACATTTCTAAGTCATTCCTCCAACCATTCAGCCAATAAAGAGAACATACCAACTGTTGGAAGTGAAAAGGCTGCAGCTTATTTATTAACCAAAACCAATAACAGCTTAACATTTTAACTTTCATCACTTAAAACCTCAGTGCTTGCTCTTTCCATATATACAAGCCCCCACCCCATTGCAGGATGGGGTGTCCACCATTAATTTCCCTCTTGTTAAACTAAAAGAAGGTACCAGCCATTATTCAACAGGTGTAAACCTTAGAAGACCATAGCAAGCACCCCGCCACTACTCGCCCCTCAACGAGTACCACCACATAAAGCTAAGGCCTTTTCTATCCACTCTTTCATTGTAAAATTGAAAAGGTGCAAGCCCACCTCATTCAAGTGTACTGCATCTTTGAGATAAAAACACCATCCAGATTCACCTTCAAACTCCACGTGCCGTATACCAATCACCCCCAGCAGTCTTACATATCCACTCACCATCCTAATAAACTTCCAGCTGGAAGCCTCACGTCTACCCATATCCCATGCTGATCTCCATACCAGTCTACTTTCTATTTTGGATCATACAATTATCAAACCCGGAAACAACTGTAGCAACCTATCAAAACTACCCTTTATCTCCTCGACTAGTTCTTTTTGGGGCATTAACCCCAGATCATTCCCACCCGCATTGATCACCAAAATTTGTGGCAGAGCGAACAACCTTGCATATTCTACCACATTCCCAATGACTTACGCCCATTTCATACCCCAAACCCAAACCATCTCAAAACAATTTGATCTCTTGGCAATCCCAGCTGGATCCTATTTTCCTTTACCACTGCTGCTCTCCTCGCCCAGTACACATACGAACAGCCAACAACTCACTGGATTTTCCAAAGGAAAAATTACTGCCGTATCAGTACCACTCCATTCATAACACCAAGCCCAGTCTCACATACACCAAAATATCTCAGACCTCCATCTCCCAATTCTCCTAATCACAGCAGGGTCAAGTCCCAAATTTGCAGACTCAGTGGCAGCCCCGATTCTAAACAAATGTTCCTCAAACTCTGATTCCCGCAAACACATTAGACTCAACGCTTTCTGCATAACCAAAATGAATTGGAACCTTGACAACACCGCCCCGTTCGCATGCACCAACAAAGGACATTCAAATAGATGTTGCAGACTGAAAAACTCCCCCCCCCATCTCTCTCAAAGAAACTATCACCCCTGTCCCTAACTGGTCTGTTTTAGACCTCCTTAAAGGGACAGTCAAGTCCAAAAAAAACTTTTATTTTTCAAATAGGGCATGTAATTTTAAACAACTTTCCAATTTACTTTTATCAACAATTTTGCTTTGTTCTCTTGGTATTCTTAGTTGAAAGCTAGACCTAGGAAGGCTCATATGATAATTTCTAAGCCCTTGAAGACCGCCTCTAATCACATGCTTTGTATTTGCTTTTCACAGCAGGGGAGAGCTAGTTCAGGTAAACCCTATAGATAACATTGTGAGCATGCCCGTGGATTGTGGCAGACACTGCACTAATTGGCTAAAATGCAAGTCAATAGATAATAACTAAAAGTCATGTGATTAGGGGCGGTCAGAAGATGCTTAGATACAAGATAGTCACAGCAGTAAAAAGTGTATTAATATAACTGTGTTGGTTATGCAAAACTGGGGAATGGGTAATAAAGGGATTATCTATCTTTTTAAACAACAAAAATTCTGGTGTTGACTGTCCCTTTAACCAAAGTTCTACCACACCTTCTTTAGAAACTGCTTTCCCAAGCCACTCTGATCCCTTTTGTTTCTACCCACTAACTCAGAAACTGTAAAGGCACCGAAAAATGACAAAACAAAGGCTATTTTAAACAACAATTCTTCATAATATGAAAAACATAAATCTCTCAAATGTTCCACCACTCCTAGGAAAATGGCAAATGTAACTGGCCTCCTTCCATCCATGCACCTCTTGCCCCTGCACAGACTCCTAATCGCCATTCGAACTACAAAAACCTTGGTCATATCTTACATCCTATCAGCTGAAAAGAGAATGCCATTGCCTCTATCCTCTTACGAATTTCTGAAGGCGAAATCATTGCCACATCCCAATTTCTTATGCTCAAACAACTATCCCTATCATCCCTCAAATGCTAATTTTCTGCCACTTCCCACCACTGTTGCCACACTCGGTGTAAGTCCTCCATGTGTTGGGAGCCAGCGCCCCTCTTACCATACCCATTACCCCTGGCAGCCCAGCTGCCAAAGGTCCCCTGGGCACTCCACCCCTTCTGGGTCAGTATCCAGTGCCATCACTCGAAAATGGTCCCACTGAAAACGTGACAAAGAATCAGCTATCACATTTAAAAGTCCAAGGCACATGTACAGCTCTGAAATGCAATGCAAGCATTCCACCATAATCTCCCTCAGCAACAATACCACTGGGGGTGAATTAGCCGTCAATCAGTTAATGGCCCACACTACCCCCAGATTGTCTGAATGAAAGCACACTCTCTTGTACCCCAACCTCTCTGGCCAAATGTGAAGGGCCACCACCAGAGGAAAAAGCTCCAAGAAGGTTAAATTCTTAGTCAGGCCCAATTCAAACCAAGCCTGGGGCCATGCCCCCACACACCACTTTCCATTCAAATACGCGCCAAAACCATGTGCCCCTGAGGCATCAGTGTACAAACACAATGTGTCATCAGACCACCCAATCTCCTGAATCATCAATTTTCCATTGAAATCATGTAAAAATATCTTCCAGACCCTCAAATCCTCTTTCACTTCCTTTGACAACCTGATGTGGTGTTTCGGGTTTGAAACACCTACTGTCGCAAGTGACAGCTGCCAGCAGAAAACCCGGCCAACTGGGATGATCCGGCATGAAAAATTGAGCTTTCACACTAGCGACTGAACCTCCCACAGCACCAGCTTCCTACTCCCCAGAGCGTCCCCTATCACTGATTGCAGATCCCGGAGTTTATCCTCCGGGAGTCTACATTCCATCCGAACCTTATTTAATTGGATACCCAAAAAACTCAATGATGTAGATGGCCCCTCTGACTTATCCGCCGCCACTGGAATGCTGGAATGCCGAACTCATGGGCTACCTCCTCAAAAACTCTTACCAAAAGTTCACATACCTCGAACTCCGCCGGGCCCACAAACAGGAAGTCATCCAAGTAATGCACCACTGAGGACATACCCATTCCACGAATGAACTAAACTTTTGGAAGTATGAACACAAAATAGAACAGCCCATCGGAAGGCAGAGGTCTACAAAAAAGGATCCCTCAAAGAAACAATCCAAAAGTGATGACATTTTGGGTGAACTGGCAACAGGCGAAAAGGCTGATTCTATGTCTGCCTTTGCTAGTAACGCACTACAGCCTGGGACCCTCACCACTGATACCGCCTTGTTGAATGATGCATACTTGACCGAGACTAATTCTGGATCAATGCCATCATTCACCAATGACCCTTTTGGATACGACAGGTGATGGATCATGCAAAATTGTCCCGCCAGCTTCTTGGGGACAACCCCCAAGGGTGAAATCCTCAAATAGGGCATTGGCGGGTCCAGAAAAGGTCCCGTCATTCACCCCAAACTGACTTTCTTAAACAATTTCTCCCTCAGAACCTCTGGAAATTCTCTAGTTGATTTTAAATTGCCCCCGAAAACCCCTGCCTCCTGATCCCGAAACGGAATAACAAAACCCGTACTAAAACCTGTTAGTAACAACTCTGCGTCACCCCATGTCCCTGCATACTGGCATACACCTCTAGCCATGGCACCATCCTTCCGACCCTTATTGGTGTCCGTGCTTGCTGTACCCACTTCCTGTGGTCTCCCCCCCCTTGCTTGGCCTTCTTGAAACATTTTGTGAAGGAGTGAATCCCTCCACATCCTGAACACTCGTGCTTGTATTTGCATGAGGCCCCCGAATCTACATTGCCCTTCATTAAACTGGAAGCACAAACCTTTGCGGATGGTGGTCGATGTTCCACAGTCCGAACTTCCAGTGCCCAAAACCCCGAAATGAATAACCCCCCTGCAATGGGGTCATAATCTCTAACCAAATCCCCATTTCCTGATTGTCCCACCTCATCTCTGGCTGCACTGCCATCCGCTGATGAAACCTCTCATCATACCACCACCAAGCCATTCCGCTGTATGTTCTATAAGTGCTAGATATCTCATTAAAATAACAGAATAGAGAAGATTCTTGTTCCGGGAATTTCTTACTCACAACACTGGCCATAATGCAAAAAGCCCTTGACCAATTGCCAAATATCTTTGGCAACTTCCTCCAACGTTTCTTCCTTTCCTCTTTCTTACCCTTCTCCTTCTCATCCTCCTTTACTTCCAATACCTGATCTAGTGGTAATAAGGAGAATAGCTCCAAATATTCCCTCTTCCATATCTTCTACCACAACTGGTTAAGTGAATCCCCAGTGGTCCTACCGAACAAAGGCACGGCCTTCTAAGGGCCCCTTCCGGCACCCTCAAAACCTCACCCCTTCCACTTATAATTGCTGTCACTAATGTCCCGGGCTCCCTACAGCCACCCCTCCTGCGGCACCCCCAACCATGACATTGTCCCCAGCATTGCCCAAGCTGACGCCACCAATCCAGCCCCACCTGACCTCTCTAAAGCAGTAAGCAAACCCTTCAAACCAGCCACAATCATTTCCCTGTCTCCAGTAATAGCTCCACTCACACTAGGCAAAGCTCCAGCAGTTATCTCACCTGCAGGCTGTCCCGCCATCACCTTACCTTCACATGTTCCATCCCCGAATCCCTCCTGCGATCCATGTCTCTGACCAAGGTCTCCCGACCTCAAACTGGGTTTTCATTGATGGTGTCTATTCTTCTTCTGACATTCCCTCTCCTGACTAGAGACCTACCCCTGCCGTGCCTGCTACTTTCATGTTCTCTCTTTACTCTGGCCCAAGTTGGGGAAATAGAAGTGCACTGGCAGCCACCCCTTATCCTCAACGCTTCCCATACTCATGCCTCCGGTGATCCAGCTCACTCCCCTACTCCCCTGATTGACTCCCACACTTCGATAGCCCAGCTGGGCACTTACCAACCTCCTCCATTAACCTCCCGGTTCTTGTCGGCCTCCTAAGTCCTTGCGGTGCGCCCAACTCCTCCCAATAACATACCTCCGTGGCCTAGCAGCGTTTATGTCCAGACTCCTGGCCGGCAGTCCACTCCTCCTGTCCGCCGCTCCTCAAGGTGAAGGCCCTACAACAACTGCAACACTGGCTGCCTCCCCAGCCATTCCAAGCTGCTCCCGAATCCAGTCCTCACCGTTTCTTCTAGCCTCCTCCAGCTACTTGCCAACAATGCCTCCATCTCACTCAGGTAAGGAAAACTTTTCCAACCATGCTGTTCCTGTTCTCCAAGTCTGCAACTACTTCCTGTCAGGGGTTTATAAACCCCTTCTCTAACACCCACCCCTTGTCCTTTATCTCACCCCCTGAACTCCTATTCAAGTAGGGTCAAATTATCCCTACTTCCATGTCTATCATCCGGGCTTTTCTCTTTAACCTTTCTTTGTGAAATAAATATTTTAGCATGTTTTCATACTGTTATTTCATATGCATGATATGACTTTAATGCCCCTTTAAATAAAGAGAGACATATGTATATTGTAATAGGGAATTCTGTAAAGCACTTTGCTAGTGTCAGAGTAAAAATTATTCCTTAATAGCATCCTCATATTATTATAAAGCAGCACAGTTAGATTAGAATGAAGGTGTATTTTAATGAAACCACTAACTCTACCATACATAACCACCACACCCAACCTGTGATATCTATCCTTTAGCACCTCAGGGTGGTGCAGTGACCTTGAATTTTATACTACCACACCCTCCTCACATCAAAGAATGAATGCCACACCTCATTAGAAACTCCTGCAATCAAAGGAGTCTTCCCAATTCATCCCCTTACAAAAATTCCATCCCAGAGCCTCCTCCCCTACTGTGACTCCCTATAGAAGCTCTCCCACGAATAAGAGCCTCCAAAAATATCTTTTCTATCCAATGGTCCCTTACACATACCTATTTCTAACTAATTAGTTAATGGAAGAGGCTCAATTATGGAGCTTTAAATGTAAAAAAAAAAAAAAAATACTTAACCATGAGATTAGCATGGTAGGTGTAACATTGAAAAATTAGATAGTTTTACTAGATCTCTTTCTGTCCATTATTTTTTTTTAAAGTAATTTAGTAAGTTTACTATATAGTGACACTGTATAATGTACAGAATACAGCTGGTGGAAATGAATAAAACAAAAGCCATTGTATAATTGTAGCGATTATCTTGCTGTCCTGTTTTAGTTCCAGAATAATATCACTGAGTGCTTTTTTTATACATATTTTCATTTTTAATTCAACAGTTAGTATAACTGTGTATACAGTTTTGGGGTCAAATATGAACAGGGGTCTGCAGATGTCTTTTTAACTGTCATTTCCACATGTTTCTATTGAATGCCAAATCTAGCATTCAGATATGCAACATTTGAAAACTAAACATAAATATGTATTGCTTTGAAGTCTATGATATACAAAATGTGAATGTTACAGGGACAGTATACACCAATTTTTATATAACTGCATGTAAAAGACACTACTATAAAGAAGAATATGCACAGATATTGATTTAAAAATCCAGTATAAAACCTTTAAAAAACTTAATTAGAAGCTCCAAGTTTAGCACTTTTTGTGAGGTTAGCTGGAACACCCAGTTTAATTGACTTTTTCATTAATGACAATTATTTGAGCTAATGGTATATGATGACAGTCAAGTGATTTTTTTTTGTGAATACTGTTACTTAAATAATTTTAAACAGGTTACTTAAAAAAACACTATTTACATATCTTTTTGGTTTTTCATGTGTCATTTACTTAATTCATCATTAAATGATGTCACTTTAAGTAACAGACAGACAGATGGACAGAGAGACAGTCAGGCAGACAAACAGACAGACAGACAGTCAAGTAGTCAGGTAGTTAGACAGACCAACAGACAGACAGACCAACAGATAGATAAAAGCAAAGAAAGTTTGTGCATTTTCATAACATATTGTGCTGCATAACTTTAAGAAATGCATGTTTACATGCTGTTGTATTTATTTAATTCAACATATTTATTTATTTGTTTATTTATTTGGATGGATTTTTGGCACAGTTTTTATGTGGTTTAAGAATTATTATAAGATGACTCCTATTGCAGAAATACTAGAGAATCCTTGGGAACAAGATTAGCTTACTTAATAAGGGTAACATTAGGCCCTTGCTAAACAGAAAGTTATTCCTTTAATCAGTTACAGATTTACCATATATGTTGTAACAAATCGCTGATTCCGTGTGTGCAGTTGTGACCTCATTTATGTTTTCATCTCATAAATGTGTACATGGAACTTCTAGAATAGCATAGTGACATAAAAAAAATATTAGATCTGTCATAAATAGATCATAATATAAATTAAGTTTGTAGGCATCTGATTCTTCCAAATAAAAAAGCCTGACACAGTCATTGACTTCCCGGCATACACCAAACACATTAAAATAATGTTTGGTTTAGTTTGTTGGGAAAAGTGACTGTTAAGGGATCTATAAACAAGAGCTGAACAGGAAGAGAGGCTTAAAGAAAGGATGTGAAAAAGTTGCCACAAAGAATATTTACAAGCTATAAACTGCTTGTTAATTTCATGCTATCAAAACCAATTATCGTACACTTCTTTTCAAACAGCGTATGATGCAATGTCACTGAAGCACAGGCAAATTATTTCCATAGCCCATTAACTCAAATAAATTATGTTTTTTGTCTTAATGTTTCTTAGCGAAATTTGACCTTGATTAAAAAGTCATTTTCCCCAAATTTAAGGAAGATTCTTAAGTACATCTCTGCGTGAGATTGCAATTGAAATGTGTATACACATTAAAACAGTAATAGCAAGTTGATTCTTTTATGAGTGGCAACATATTCCATGTTCTGTAATGGTAAATTAATATCAGCTTCTGAGGCAGCCGCAGATGATGAGATCAGAGCTATGCTGTGTTTCCAAAAACATTACTTTTAAGAAAAGTTGAATATTTTTTAGTATACTCCAACATGCCAGCTAATAAATGCGGAACCAACTCCATATGTTTTTCCAGTTTTCGGATGAGAATCTGCAACACACAAAATATTTATGGGAATCAAAACCATGGTTAAAGGGACAGTATATTATAAAATAGTTTTTTTTCCTTAATGTGTTTGCAATTACTTGTTTTACCAGCTGCAGAGTATAACATTTATTTGTGTATATGAATTAGCTGATTTTGTGTTTTGAAGTCACAACCTAATAAAATGGGTTGAGCTTGTAGGTAAAATCAGAGCTCATTACTTTATCACATTGGGTACATATACCAGCTTCTTTATCTTATATCTGTCCATAAACCAATCACCAATACTTGGAGAGAACAATGGAAAATTAACATTTTATTACCTTATCTCTTCTATAACCCACTGGGAGTGTAATTTATTCTACTGGCTGTGTTAAAACAGCTTGGTTTTGAGGCCAAAAACTTTCAGGATGGGTGGGGATACCACAGGCTAAATAAACTATTTTGAACACCAATATAAGGGTAATGGAAATACTTGTAAACAATTTAATACACTCCAGCAGGCAAAGTGGATCATTGGGAACAAATTAAAGGGGAGAGCATTTTTAAATAAACTGTCCCTTTAAATCATTATGACTCAGCAAATGATGTGAGCATTAGAAAGCACTGTTTTTGTCACCAATGTTCCACATCAGATATCTAGAAACTAAATTATTGTCTTATCTTGTTTTACTTCCATCAGTTGTTATTTATTCGAACCAGGATAGACTTCCCATGCAGTGTCAGGTATGACATTTATTGAGGCAGTTTATTGGCATAGAAGATAATATGACAAGGGTTCAAATATTTAAGATTCCTTCTCAAAATATGAAAGTCTAAGGATGCCTGGACGAGCTTTTCTAGGAATAATGTATTAGTAACATATTAAAGGGACAGAAAGAGCATACAGTTTTAAACAATGTTCCAATTTACTTCTTTTATCTAATTTACTTTGTAATCTTGGTATCCTTTGTTGAAAAGTATACATTGGTAGGTTTAGTAGATGGGGACTAGCTGCTGATTGGTGGCTGCACATATATGCCACTTGAAATTGGCTTACTTATGTGTTCAACAGGCTCCTGTTTGGTGCATTGCGGCTCCTTCAAGAAAGGATACCAAGAAAATGAAGCAAAATAGAAGTAAATTGAAGAGGTGCTTACAAATGCATGTTCTATCTGAATCATGAAAGTAAAAATATGTGTCTACCCATAAGTAACAAATGTCCCAAGTCTTTTTCTATATCGCAATATAGCATTTATTAAGAAGGCTGGGGTAGGTCATGTGACCATGAGCATATTTGATCAATTTTAATAATGAATTACTCTCTATAATAATCTAGTACATCACAAACTATAATGGTTTAAAAAGCTTGGTAGCTTTGTAGCAATCAACCAATAATTACGCTTTTTTTTTATTTTATTTTTTTAAATTGTATTTAGGAACAGTGTTTTCTACTCTTCAGTTTCTAAGATACATTAAATGACAGAATGGTATTAAATTATTTACCATGATAATATAGCTTTTTGGTTTCCTGAATGTGAGAATGATAAAACATGTAATTGCACATTTTGTGCACCAAAGTATACAATAGATCAGAGCTTTCCAAACGTTTCATGTTGGTGACACACTTTTTAGACCTACATCATTTTGTGACACAGTAATTCAGTTGTACTAGCTAACAAGAGGTTAAACTAACTTGTTTTAAGAGATACGGACACATACATAAAATATATAATTACGAAATGTATTTACAAGTAACAGTATGTAAGTTTGTGCAATAATTAAAAAAAGTTTAATAACACCAATAGCTGCTTACTATTTTAATGGGATGAGGTTGATAGGATGAACACAGTTTCTGAATATTTAGTGGAATATTAGATAAAGACACTCGCATTTCATCATCAAGCATTTTTAAGCTTCCACTTCCTATCCATATATTAAGAGCATGGGCAGCAATGCACTACTGGGAGCTACCTGCAAAAAAACACCTACTGAGTTTAGCTCAGCGTTTAAGCTGCTGCCCACAAAACTCTGCAAGTCCGACTGACTACTGCCCGTGCTGTAAACACACTGGTGTCCCACTCACGGACTATTTGTGCAGTCATGAGCCAATTAAGGAGACTACACGTGCAATCAGGCGCCAATGTGCTGCCAATGGGAATGGTTTCAGTTCCCGCTAAGCTGCGCCAATAATTAGATGATCTGTGACCTACTAGGTATCAATTAAGTGTCAACTACGTGATATGCGTAGCAGGCAGGCGGAAAGTCGGAAACCAAAAAAAATTTAAAAAGAATTTTAAATTAAAAAAAGTTGTGCTGAAGCAGGGACACACCTACATACTGCTCCCGACACACTAATGTGTCACGAAACACAGTTTAGAAAGCACTGCAATAGATCATAAAAAATTACTTCAACTACTTAGCTTTACATACTTACACATATTTTATTAATGCATATGTATATATATATATATATGTGTGTGTGTGTGTGTGTGTGTGTGGTATGCAACACAATACAAAAAAAGCATACTTTTGCTAAATGAATGTCATTATTTGTGAATTATTTCAATCCTTTACTGTTAACCCAATAAATGCTTCCAAACTCAAACATAAGTATCTGTTAATTTTTAAAAATGGTAAATGAAGTAATGTAATTGTAATGTAAAAGCTTTTCCAACTGAAAAGTTCATGATAATATGTAAAATATGTAAATATTATATAAATATCCATTTAAATTGGTTATCTTTCATGTTAAACATTATTAGAGATATACCTTATATTTTGTCACACTACAGGTATTTCCCTCCCAGGATGTAGCATGGGGTGAAAGTCAACTGGGGGGCTTGGTGAAACCAAGGTAGTTAACAAAGAAAACCAAAACAACCTTTCATGCTGAATTTCCTTTCAAGAACTAGAAGAACTGCCCTGTAATTAGGTAAATTGTTTGTAATTAGTCTCTACAGGCAGCTATGTGTGTTTGTAGAGGACACAGTATTCTGGCTTAATAGCAGAACTCTACAAAAGAGCAAGGGTGGTTGCTTAGCCTAATTAGAACCATTCTTTCAAAGTTGTGAGGTTACATTCTTTTTTTGCAAGTAATTCATTCAGATGACTGTTTCTTGGCCCATCTTCTCTCATAATTGTAATTGAAAATAGGTAGAGCACTTAAAATGTGCTAAAATAGGAGGATAACTTGTCATTTATTTTGATGCTGAATGCTCAGCTAATGTGATATATTCTGTTCTAAATCCAGTGGACCAGTAACTACTCTGCTGTACTTTAATGAAGTCCCAAAACTGGATCATCAAGACATCAAAGGAAGCGGTGGCATACAATTAATAAACTTAAGTATTCATTTGTTTCTCCCTTAAGGCAATTGGACTGTTTATTGTCACTGACTAATTTACACTTTGTGAGTACTTGCTCTTACTACTTGTGCTGGCTAGAAAGCAAGATAGATGATGTTTTACATGCAGACACTAAGCTGTAAATCCTATTAAATAATGGGAATAAATAGTAATATAGAAGGGGGTTGATATTAAAATATAAGATTGGGCTTAAATTTAGGACTTAATTTAAAAAAAAAAAAGTAATACAAATAATTTTTAAAAAATGTTCAAACCTCATAACATATAAATAGGAAAGAGCAGGGCAGTTATTAGACATTAGATTTAACTGGATAGATAGATCCATTGATCGATGATTGATGATAGATAGATAGATAGATAGATAGATAGATAGATAGATATAGACGGACAGGCTGGCAGGCAGGCAGGCAGACAGAGTTAGACAGACAGGATGTTGGAATAAGGCTGTGACAATCTAAAATCTCTTATTGGTCTATTCTCAGAAGCAAATGGGATTCATTAAAGACTGATTCAAGTCTGGCCAAAGTTGTGTTATTCACAAAAAGCCTATATTGAAAAAAGAAATCAACCAACCTGAGATAATACAACATCAGCAGACAAAGGTTTACTTTATTCTTTACTCCCTTTCAAATGACAACTTTATAATGTGAAAAGTAATTTGAAATTCATTTATAAGCTCATCTACTAAATGGCAAACATCTGGAACTTTTACTGAATGGCTCTACATTTTTAATGTACTATCACTGTTTTAATTTCAATCTGATAGTATGAAATGTTAAATGTAATAATATGGGTGTGGGGAGACCAAACTACTGAAATCTGTGCTCGGCTGATTCAGAGAAAAAGGGAGCTGGATGGGGTGATAAATAAAAACAAACCTGGATCTCAGCTCCCTTAAGGCCTAGAAACCCAACAAGACCAATTGCAATACCCTTCTCTTTAAAATGGTGTGTGACTTGAGGTATACAATTAAAGCATAATTGCTTAAAAAAAATATATATATATATATATACTTTTTTTTAGCCGGGTGGGGGTTTCTAAGACACTTAAAACAGATCATCAAAAAGTCCTAGAGACTTCCAAGACTCCCATTTCTGATTCCAGATATCATATAGCTCTTATAGAGGGTTTAATGTGATTCCCTATTGTAGTGTTTGTAAATCCACGCGATTTAGAAATATATCTGACACAGAGTCCATTTATACAGCAACTAACTCTACACACTTTATTTCCTGGTTCCTCACTCTAACAACCTTGTCCCTGCCCCTGCTTCTTTGCAAAAATTATATACATTTCTAATTCAGAGCACAAACTAGGAAGAAAGCATTATGTATTATATCACAACAGACACCATACCTACGTGCAAAAAAGCTATACAAGTTATAAAAAGATGCCCAAATGCCATTCTTTAAATGGGAATAACCTCTTTTTCTTTTGACTAAAGAGTTTTTTATTTTAATAATTTTGTATTTTCTATTAAGAATAACTAAGAACTATGAAATGCTGTAGAATATACATCTTGAGTATAATTAAATAAATAAATCATTCATGCAATAGTACTTGCTTTAAATTTGGAATGAACTGTAGAATTATTTTTTTCAAATTTCAAAGTTAAGCCAATCCCCCCATATCATGTGACAATTATAAGCCAATCACAAAAATACAAAAATGCTATTTTGCACATGCTCAGTAGGAGCTGGAGCCTCAGAAAGTGTGCATATAAAAGTAATGTGAATGATTTGATAATGAAAGTATATTGGATTTTTTTCTTTACTAGAGTGTGCAGCCAATGGCTGGGTGAAATATAACAATGTTCTGCACTTCCATGTCTAACAAGAACTGAAATCTCACAATTTCAGAATGGAATTTCAGGAAAAGGGGACAAAATAAATAATGAAAGTATATTGCAGAGTTTTTTTTATATACAGTTTATCATTTTATGTGCAAGCAAAAAGGGATTTATCTTTGTGGGCATTAGAAGTAGCGTGCGTATAACAAGTTAAAAGTAAGCACATTCGCTCTAGCGCAATTGGCTTTAACGCAGCTCTGGTTAACTGTTATGCTTGACTAAAATGTGGCAAAAACACATAAAAAATATATTGTACAGTACAGTTACACTCATAATAACGCTATCTAAAAAAAGGATTTAAAAAAAAAATATTGCATAAAAAAGTTATAAGGGCATAAAGGTATGAGGTCTTATTATAATATCACAACAGACACCATACCTATGTGCAAAAAAGTTATAAAAGTTATAAAAATATGCCCAAATGCCATTCTTTTAATGGGAATAGCCTCTTTTTCTTTTGACTAAAGAGTTTTTTATTTGAATCATTTTGTATTTTCTATTAAGAATAACTAAGAACTATGAAGTGCTGTAGAATATAGATCTTGAGTATAATGAAATAAATAAATAATTCCTGGGCTCATTTGTATTGCTTTAACTGGTACTTTTGTTTACACATTCACAATTCAGTATCCATTCCATTATAATTGAGCATGATAAAAGGAAGGATTTTATGAGCTATGATTATAACTTGACATATGCTAATAATGTAATCAAAACTCAGATGCAAGTCTGCTTTATGCATAACAACAAATTAACCAATATATTTTAATTACATTTTGAAAGAACAAAATTATAAAAATGTATTAATTTGAAAATGTACCTAATATGATTAGATTCAACCAGATCTTAGGTGATTCTCTGTATTTTTAACAGGATATTTAAAAAGCTATTAAAAGTAAATAAACTAGCTCATGTAAAACAATTGCAGCAAACAAAGGTTTAATTAGTTTAAAAAGATTTTTTTACTTGAATGATATGTTATTCTATGGCAAGAGAACCAAATTACCTATTAATAACTAGCAGCGAGATTACGAGTTTTGCGGTAACAGGGGTGCGGGGCTAATGAGCAGTTTTCCCTCACTTAAGACAACGCTGGTATTACAGGTTTTTTTAAACCCGGCGTTAGCCGCAAAAAAGTGAGCGGAGAGCAAAATTTAGCTCCACATCTCACTGTAATACAAGCACTGCTTACGGTAGCAGTGAGCTGGCAAAACGTGCTTGTGCACAATTTCCCCATAGGAATCAATGGGGGAGAGCCGGCTGAAAAAAAACCTGCAAAAAAGCAGTGTTCAGCTCCTAATGCAGCCCCATTGATTCATATGGGGAAATAAAATTTATGTCTACACCTAACACCCTAACATGAACCCTGAGTCTAAACACCCCTAATCTTACACTTATTAACCCCTAATCTGCCGCCACCGCCATCGCCGACACCTACATTATAATATTAACCCCTAATCTGCCGCTCCAGACACCGCCGCTACGTACATTATACTTATTAACCCCTAATCTGCTTCCCCCAACGTCGCCAAAACCTACATTATATTTATTAACCCCTAATCTGCCGCCCCCAACGTCCCCGCCACTATAATAAATATATTAACCCCTAAACCTAAGTCTAAGCCTAATCCTAACACCCCCCTAACTTAAATAAAATTTTAAATAAATCTAAATAAAATAAATATCATTAACTAAGTTATTCCTATTTAAAACAAAATACTTACCTATAAAATAAACCCTAAGCTAGCTACAATATAACTAATAGTTACATTGTAGCTATCTTAGGTTTTATTTATATTTTACAGGCAACTTTGTATTTATTTTAACTATGTACAATAGTTATTAAATAGTTATTAACTATTTAATAACTTCCTAGCTAAAATAAGTACAAATTTACCTGTAAAATAAACCATAACATAAGTTACAATTACACCTAACACAGCACTATCATTAAATGAATTATTTAAACTAACTACAATTAAATACAATTAAATTAAATAAACTAAATACGGAAAAAAACACTAAATTGTAAAAAATAATAAAATAATTACAATTTTTTAAAACTAATTACACCTAATCTAATCCCCCTAATAAAATAAAAAATCCCCCCAAAATAATAAAAATCCCTACCCTATACTAAGTTACGAATAGCCCTTAAAAGGGCCTTTTGTGGGGCATTGCTCCAAAGTAATCAGCTCTTTAATCTGTAAAAAAAAAATATAATACCCCCCCAACATTAAAACCCACCACCCACAAACCCAACCCTACTCTAAAACCCACCCAATTCCCCCTTAAAAAAACCTAACACTACCCCCTTGAAGATCACCCTACCTTGAGACGTCTTCACCCAACCGGGCAGAAGTGGTCCTCCAGAAGGGCAGAAGTCTTCATCCAATCCGGGCAGAAGAGGACATCCAGAAGGGCAGACTTCATTCAGACGGCATCTTCTATATTCATCCATCCGGAGCGGAGCAGGTCCATCTTCAAGCCATCCAACGCGGAGCATCCTCTTCCAACGGCATCCAAATGAAGAATGAAGGTTCCTTTAAATGACGTCATCCACGATGGCGTCCCTTGAATTCCGATTGGCTGATAGGATTCTATCACCCAATCAGAATTACGGTAGGAAAAATCCTATTTGCTGATGCAATCAGCCAATAGGATTAAGCTCGCATTCTATTGGCTAATTGGAACAGCCAATAGAATGCAAGCTCAATCCTATTGGCTAATTGGATCAGCCAATAGGATTGAACTTCAATCCTATTGACTGATTGCATCAGCCAATAGGATTTTTCCTACCTTAATTCCGATTGGCTGATATAATGCTATCAGCCAATCGGAATTCAAGGAACGCCATCTTGGATGACGTCATTTAAAGGAACCTTCACTCTTCATTTGGATGTCGTTGGAAGAGGATGCTCTGCATCGGATGGCTTGAAGATGGACCCACTCTGCTCCGGATGGATGAAGATAGAAGATGCCGCCTGGATGAAGACTTCTGCCCATCTGGAGGTCCTCTTCTGCCCGGATCGGATGAAGACTTCTGCCTCTCTGGAGGACCACTTCTGCCCGGTTGGGTGAAGACGTCTCAAGGTAGGGTGATCTTCAAGGTTGTAGTGTTAGGTTTTATTAATGGGGGGTTTGGGTGGGTTTTAGAGTAGGGTTCGGTGGGTTTTAGAGTAGGGTTCGGTATGTGGGTGGTGGGTTTTAATGTTGGGGGGGTATTGTATTTTTTTACAGGTAAAAGAGCTGATTACTTTGGGGCAATGCGCCGCAAAAAAGGCCCTTTTAAGGGCTATTTGTAATTTAGTATAGGGTAGGGATTTTTATTATTTTGGCGGGCTTTTTTTTATTTTATTAGGGGGATTAGATTAGGTGTAATTAGTTTTAAATTTTTTTAATTATTTTATTATTTTTTGTAATTTAGTGTTTTTTTTCTGTACTTTAGTTTATTTAATTTAATTGTAGTTAGTTTAGGTAATTAATTTAATGATAGTGTAGTGTTAGGTGTAATTGTAACTTAGGTTAGGGTTTTTTTTTTACAGGTAAATTTGTATTTATTTTAGCTAGGTAGTTATTAAATAGTTAATAACTATTTAATAACTATTGTACCTAGTTAAAATAAATACTAATTTGCCTGTAAAATAAAAATAAACCCTGAGATAGCTACAATGTAACTATTAGTTATATTGTAGCTAGCTTAGGGTTTATTTTATAGGCAAGTATTTAGTTTTAAATAGGAATGATTTATTTAATAATTGTATTTTTATTTAGATTTATTTTAAATTATATTTAAGTTAGGGGGGTTAGACTTAGGGGTAGACTTAAGTTTAGGGGTTGATAACTTTAATATAGTGGCGGCAACGTTGGGGGAGGCAGATTAGGGGTTAATAAATGTAGGTAGGTTCAATGGAAAAATACCATTATATGATTACCAAAAGAATGGATGACTTCCTAGATATAACTTTCCTATGGGAAGAATACTGTAATTCTACGAAACATAATGAGCAAAATCCAACTCAGGCATAGGAACATATAAGACACCTATACTACGTCTTAGGTGGAATAGGAGAAAATTCTCTCTGCACAATATTGGTATACAAGGAGAAGTATGTTAATTCATCAAAAATATTATTACTGATTGTACTCTACAACTACTGAAATGGGTTTATTAATGTTAATAGAAACAGACCATCATGTTTGTAACACCATCTCACAATTTAAATTTATTTATTTATAAAATATTTTACCAGGAAGGATACATTGAGATTTCTCTCGTTTTCAAGTATGTCCTGGGATCACAGAACATTGCATTGATACAATAGGGTACAATAAATACAAAAACAATAATAATAATACACAATATATGCAAACATTTAACATAGAGCAGGTACAAAATATTTAATCAACCATGACAGGAGCATTCTGTTTTGAGATATGTATAGAGGGATCTCTTAAAGGATTTTAGGCTTGGGGAAGTTTTTAAAGTGTGCGGGAGGTCATTCCATAATTGTGGCGCTCTGTAGGAAAAGGAGGATCGAGCTGCTTTCTTTTTGTATGGAGGCAGACTAAATAATGTGCTGTTATTGGATCAGAGGTTATAGGAGGTGGGAATAGCAGGGGAGAGCATTCTGCTCAGGTAGGGTGGGAGCTTCCCAGAAAGGCTCTTAAAGACAAGGCAGGAAAGATGGAGGGTGCGTCTGGATTCCAGCGACAGCCAGTTTAGTTCTTTCAGCATGTCACAATGGTGGGTCCTGTAGTTACATTGTAGCACAAAGCGGCAGAATGAGTTATACAATGTATTTAGTTTATTAAGGTGAGTTTGCGGTGCAGGTGCATATACTATGTCCCCATAATCCAAGATAGGCATCAGCATTTGCTGTACAATCTTTTCCTTTACTGTAGGGCTGAGGCAAGATTTGTTTCTGTACAGGGCACCTAGTCTTGGATAAAGTTTAGATGCAAGTTTTTCTATGTGGAGTCCAAAAGATAGATTGGGGTCTAACAACATACCTAAGTATTTAAAAGAGTGGACTGCGTTCAGCGTGCAATTGGATTTTGTTTTGATGCGAAGATGGGAATTTTGTAATTTTTCTATTTTAGGTCCCGTTCCAAAGATCATTGTGACCGTTTTGTCAGTGTTTAGTAAGAGTTTGTTTTTCGAGATCCACTTTTCTACCTCTGTGAACTGGTCTTGGAGCACTGCTTCAAGCTGCGGCAGATCAGATTTGTTTGCATAGATTACCGTGTCGTCTGCGTACATGTGTACAGTTGAGGATTTGCAGACATTAGGCAAATCATTTATAAATAGGGGGGTAGTTATCAAGCCGTCAACCTCAAATACGCTGGAATTCCGCAGCGTATTTGTGGCGAGGCTGATTCGCCTTAGTTATCAAAGGCTACAGACCGGCAAAAGTAGAATTTTGTGACGTAAACTTCGATCCGCCGGACTCAGTCCGACACAGATCGATTCTTACGTCACTCCAGATGTTCCGCACACAAGTTTGGCACAATCTGACTACTTTTGCTAGTTATCAAAAAACTAGCAGGTACGCTCGGCACTTTTCCGGCCCAGCATACCTGGTTTTCAATCCACCACCCTGGAGGCGGCGGATCCCATAGGAATCAATGGGAGTCTGACCATAGCGAAAGTACAAGTTCGCTGCTGCCAGACATCCCATTGATTTCTATGGGAGCTGTCTACACCTAACATCCTAACATGTACCCCGAGTCTAAACACCACTAATCTGTCCCCCCTACACCGCCGCAACTAAATAAATGTATTACCCCCTAAACCGCCGCTCCCGGAGCCCACCACCAGCTACTCTATACATATTAACCCCTAAACCGCCGCTCCCGGAGCCCACCGCAAGCTATACTAAATATGTTAACCCCTAAACCGCCACTCCCTGACCCCGCCACAACTATAATAAATGTATTAACCCCTAAACCGCCGCTCACGGAGCCCACCGCAAGCTACTCTATACATATTAACCCCTAAACCGCCGCTCCCGTAGCCCAACACCACCTACATGATACCTAGTAGCCTCTTATCCTGCCCTCCCTATAAAAAAGTTATTAACCCCTATCCTGCCGATCCCGCACCTCGCCACAAATAAATAAATAGTTTAACCCCTAAACCGCCTCTCCCTGACCCTGCCGCAAGCTATATTAAATTTATTAACCCCTAATCTGCCCCCCCTACACCGTCGCCACCTATAATACATTTATTAATCCCTATCCTGCCCCCCACTACACCGCCGCCACTGTAATAAATTTATTAACCCCTAAACCTAAGTCTAACACTAACCCTAACACCCTCCTAACTTAAATATTAATTAAATAAATCTAAATAATATTTCTATTATTAACTAAGGCCTAGATTTGGAGTTTGGTGTTAGCCGTGAAAACCAGCGTTAGAGGCTCCTAACGCTGGTTTTAGGCTACCTCCGGTATTTGGAGTCACTCAAAAAAGGGTCTAACGCTCACTTTTCAGCCGCGACTTTTCTATACCGCAGATCCCCTTACGTCAATTGCGTATCCTATCTTTTCAATGGGATCTTTCTAACTCCGGTATTTTGAGTCGTGTCTGAAGTGAGCATTAGAACTCTAACGACAAAACTCCAGCCGCAGGAAAAAAGTCAGTAGTTAAGAGCTTTCTGGGCTAACGCCGGTTTATAAAGCTCTTAACTACTGTACTCTAAAGTACACTAACACCCATAAACTACCTATGTACCCCTAAACCGAGGTCCCCCCACATCGCCGCAACTCGATTACATTTTTTTAACCCCTAATCTGCCGACCGCCAACTACGTTATCCTTATGTATCCCTAATCTGCTGCCCCTAACACCGCCGACCCCTATATTATATTTATTAACCCCTAATCTGCCCCCCTCAACGTCGCCTCCACCTGCCTACACTTATTAACCCCTAATCTGCTGAGCGGACCTGAGCACTACTATAATAAAGTTATTAACTCCTAATCCGCCTCACTAACCCTATAATAAATAGTATTAACCCCTAATCTGCCATCCCTAACATCGCCGACACCTAACTTCAATTATTAACCCCTAATCTGCCGACCGGAGCTCACCGCTATTCTAATAAATGTATTAACCCCTAAAGCCAAGTCTAACCCTAACACTAACACCCCCCTAAGTTAAATATAATTTTAATCTAACGAAATTAATTAACTCTTATTAAATAAATTATTCCTATTTAAAGCTAAATACTTACCTGTAAAATAAATCCTAATATAGCTACAATATAAATTATAATTACATTGTAGCTATTTTAGGATTAATATTTATTTTACAGGCAACTTTGTAATTATTTTAACCATGTACAATAGCTATTAAATAGTTAAGAACTATTTAATAGTTACCTAGTTAAAATAATTACAACATTACCTGTAAAATAAATCCTAACCTAAGTTACAATTAAACCTAACACTATACTATCATTAAATTATTTAAATAAAATACCTACAATTACCTACAATTAAACCTAACACTAGACTATCAATAAATTAATTAAATAAAATACCTACAATTACCTACAATTAAACCTAACACTACACTATCAATAAATTAATTAAATACAATATCTACAAATAACTACAATGAAATAAACTAACTAAAGTACAAACAATAAAAAAGAACTAAGTTACAAAAAATAAAAAAATATCTACAAACATAAGAAAAATATTACAACAATTTTAAACTAATTACACCTACTCTAAGCCCCCTAATAAAACAACAAAGCCCCCCAAAATAAAAAATGCCCTACCCTATTCTAAATTAATAAAGCTAAAAGCTCTTTTACCTTACCAGCCCTGAACAGGGCCCTTTGCGGGGCATGCCCCAAGAAGTTCAGCTCTTTTGCCTGTAAAAAAAACATACAATACCCCCCCCCAACATTACAACCCACCACCCACATACCCCTAATCTAACCCAAACCCCCCTTAAATAAACCTAACACTAAGCCCCTGAAGATCTTCCTACCTTATCTTCACCATACCAGGTTCACCGATCCGTCCTGAAGAGCTCCTCCGATGTCCTGATCCAAGCCCAAGCGGGGGGCTGAAGATGTCCATGATCCGGTAGAAGTCTTCATCCAAGCGGGGCAGAAGAGGTCTTCCATCCGATTGAAGTCTTCATCCAGGCGGCATCTTCTATCGACATCCATCTGGAGCGGAGCGGCAGCATCCTGAAGACCTCCGAAGCGGAACATCCATCCTGGACGACGACTGAACGACAAATGACGGTTCCTTTAAATGACGTCATCCAAGATGGCGTCCCTCGAATTCCGATTGGCTGATAGGATTCTATCAGCCAATCGGAATTAAGGTAGGAATATTCTGATTGGCTGATGGAATCAGCCAATCAGAATCAAGTTCAATCCGATTGGCTGATTCAATCGTCAGCCAGGATGGATGTTCCGCGTCGGAGGTCTTCAGGATGCTGCCGCTCCGCTCCAGATGGATGTCAATAGAAGATGCCGCCTGGATGAAGACTTCAATCGGATGGAAGACCTCTTCTGCCCCGCTTGGATGAAGACTTCAATCGGATGGAAGACCTCTTCTGCCCCGCTTGGATGAAGACTTCTACCGGATCATGGACATCTTCAGCCCCCCGCTTGGGCTTGGATCAGGACATCGGAGGAGCTCTTCAGGACGGATCGGTGAACCTGGTATGGTGAAGATAAGGTAGGAAGATCTTCAGGGGCTTAGTGTTAGGTTTATTTAAGGGGGGTTTGGGTTAGATTAGGGGTATGTGGGTGGTGGGTTGTAATGTTGGGGGGGGGGTATTGTATGTTTTTTTTTACAGGCAAAAGAGCTGAACTTCTTGGGGCATGCCCCGCAAAGGGCCCTGTTCAGGGCTGGTAAGGTAAAAGAGCTTTTAACTTTAGTAATTTAGAATAGGGTAGGGCATTTTTTATTTTGGGGGGCTTTGTTGTTTTATTAGGGGGCTTAGAGTAGGTGTAATTAGTTTAAAATTGTTGAAATATTTTTCTTATGTTTGTAGATATTTTTTTATTTTTTGTAACTTAGTTCTTTTTTATTTCTTGTACTTTAGTTAGTTTATTTCATTTTAGTTATTTGTAGATATTGTATTTTATTAATTTATTGATAGTGTAGTGTTAGGTTTAATTGTAGGTAATTGTAGGCATTTTATTTAATTAATTTATTGATAGTCTAGTGTTAGGTTTAATTGTAGGTAATTGTAGGTATTTTATTTAATTAATTTAATGATAGTATAGTGTTAGGTTTAATTGTAACTTAGGTTAGGATTTATTTTACAGGTAATGTTGTAATTATTTTAACTAGGTAACTATTAAATAGTTCTTAACTATTTAATAGCTATTGTACCTGGTTAAAATAATTACAAAGTTGCCTGTAAAATAAATATTAATCCTAAAATAGCTACAATGTAATTATAATTTATATTGTAGCTATATTAGGATTTATTTTACAGGTAAGTATTTAGCTTTAAATAGGAATAATTTATTTAATAAGAGTTAATTAATTTTGTTAGATTAAAATTATATTTAATTTAGGGGGGTGTTAGTGTTAGGGTTAGACTTAGCTTTAGGGTTAATACATTTATTAGAATAGCGGTGAGCTCCGGTCGGCAGATTAGGGGTTAATAATTGAAGTTAGGTGTCGGGGATGTTAGGGAGGGCAGATTAGGGGTTAATACTATTTATTATAGGGTTAGTGAGGCAGATTAGGGGTTAATAACTTTATTATAGTAGCGCTCAGGTCCGCTCAGCAGATTAGGGGTTAATAAGTGTAGGCAGGTGGAGGCGACGTTGTGGGGGGCAGATTAGGGGTTAATTAATATAATATAGGGGTCGGCGATGTTAGGGCAGCAGATTAGGTGTACATAGGGATAATGTAAGTAGCGGCGGTTTACGGAGCGGCAGATTAGGGGTTAATAATAATATGCAGGGGTCAGCGATAGCGGGGGCGGTAGATTAGGGGTTAATAAGTGTAAGGTTAGGGGTGTTTAGACTCGGGGTACATGTTAGAGTGTTAGGTGCAGACGTAGGAAGTGTTTACGCATAGCAAACAATGGGGCTGCGTTAGGAGCTGAATGCCGCTTTTTTGCAGGTGTTAGGTTTTTTTTCAGCTCAAACAGCCCCATTGTTTCCTATGGGGGAATCGTGCACGGGCACGTTTTTGAGGCTGGCCGCTTGCGTAAGCAACTCTGGTATCGAGAGTTGAAGCTGCGTTAAAAATGCTCTACGCTCCTTTTTTGGAGCCTAACGCAGCCTTTATGTGGACTCTCAATACCAGAGTTATTTTTATGGTGCGGCCAGAAAAAAGCTGGCGTTAGCTACGCGGGTCCTTACCAACAAAACTCTAAATCTAGCCGTAAGTTAATCCTATTTAAAACTAAATACTTACCTATAAAATAAACCCTAATATAGCTACAATATAAATAATAATTATATTGTAGCTATCTTAGGATTTATTTTTATTTTACAGGTACCTTTCAATTTATTTTAACTAGGTACAATAGCTATTAAATAGTTATTAACTATTTAATAGCTTACCTAGCTAAAATAAAGAGAAATATACCTGTAAACTAAAAACTAACCTAAGTTACAATTACACCTAACACTACACTATACTTTAATAAATGATTCCTATTTAAAACTAAATACTTACCTGTAAAATAAACCCTAAGATAGCTACAATATAATTAATAATTACATTGTAGCTATCTTAGGATTTATATTTATTTTACAGGTAACTTGGTATTTATTTTAGCTAGTTAGAATAGTTATTAAATAGTTATTAACTATTTAATAACTACCTAGCTAAAAGAAATACAAAATTACCTGTAAAATAAATCCTAACCTAAGTTACAATTAAACCTAACACTACACTATCATTAAATACATTAAATAAATTAACTACAAATAACTACAATTAAATACAATTACATAAACTAACTAAAGTACAAAAAATAGAAAAAGCTAAGTTACAAAAAATAAAAAAAATAACTTACAAATATTTAAAAAAATATTACAAAAATGTTAAGCTACTTACACCTAATCTAAGCCCCCTAATAAAATAACAAACCCCCCAAAATAAAAAAATGCCCTACCCTATTCTACATTAAAAAAGTTCAAAGCTCTTTTACCTTACCAGCCCTTAAAAGGGCCTTTTGTGGGGGCATGCCCCAAAGAATTCAGCTCTTTTGCCTGTAAAAGAAAAATACAACCCCCCCCAACATTAAAACCCACCACCCACATACCCCTAATCTAACCCAAACCCCCCTTAAAATAACCTAACACTAATCCCCTGAAGATCATCCTACCTTTAGTCGTCTTTACTCAGCCGAGCCACTGATGGAACTGAAGAGGACATCCGGACCGGCAGAAGTGATCATCCAAGGGGCGCTGAAGAAATCTTCCATCCGATGAAGTGATCCTCCAAGCGGCGCTGAAGAAATCTTCCATCCGGGCGATGTCATCTTCCAAGAGGCGCTGAAGAAGTCTTCTATCCGGGCGAGGTCATCTTCGAAGCCGGGTCTTGAATCTTCATCCCGCCGACTTGGAACATCCTTCTTTCCCGACGGACTACCGATGAATGAAGGCTCCTTTAAGGCAGTGTTTTTCAACCAGTGTGCCGTGGCACACTAGTGTGCCGTGACAGATCCTCAGGTGTGCCACGGCAGACTGACAACAGTGTGACATATTTTTTAAACTTTGCTTGTTTTTTACTCCCAGTGCAGGGGTAGTTTGTAAGAGGCATGGCATAACAGCACAATACATACAGTATGTGTGTGTTTGTGTGTATGTATATATATATATATGCTGTATTAGTCTACAATGTGTGTTTTTTTTTTAAATTTTGGGATGGTGGTGTGCCACAGGATTTTTTAATGTAAAAAAGTGTGCCACGGCAAAAAAAAGGTTAAAAATCACTGCTTTAAGGGACGTCATCCAAGATGGCGTCCCTTCAATTCTGATTGGCTGATAGGATTCTATCAGCCAATCGGAATTAAGGTAGGAAAAATCTTCTACCTTAATTCCGATACCTTAATTCCAATTGGCTGATAGAATCCTATCAGCCAATCGGAATTTAAGGGATGCCATCTTGGATGACGTCCCTTAAAGGAGCCTTCATTCGTCGGTAGTCCGTCGGGAAAGAAGGATGTTCCGCGTCGGCGGGATGAAGATTCAAGACCCTGCTTCGAAGATGACATCGCCCGGATAGAAGACTTCTTCAGCGCCTCTTGGAAGATGACATTGCCCAGATGGATGATTTCTTCAGCGCCGCTTGGAGGATCACTTCATCGGATGGAAGATTTCTTCAGCGCCCCTTGGATGATCACTTCTGCCGGTCCGGATGTCCTCTTCAGTTCCATCGGTGGCTCGGCTGAGTGAAGATGACTAAAGGTAGGATGATCTTCAGGGGATTAGCGTTAGGTTATTTTAAGGGGGGTTTGGGTTAGATTAGGGGTATGTGGGTGGTGGGTTTTAATGTTGGGGGGGTTGTATTTTTCTTTTACAGGCAAAAGAGCTGAATTCTTTGGGGCATGCCCCCACAAAAGGCCCTTTTAAGGGCTGGTAAGGTAAAAGAGCTTTGAACTTTTTTAATGTAGAATAGGGTAGGGCATTTTTTTATTTTGGGGGGTTTGTTATTTTATTAGGGGGCTTAGATTAGGTGTAAGAAGCTTAAAATTGTTGTAATATTTTTTTAAATGTTTGTAAGGTTTTTTTTTTTGTAACTTAGCTTTTTTTATTTTTTGTACTTTAGTTAGGTTATGCAATTGTATTTAATTGTAGTTATTTGTAGTTAATTTATTTAATTTATTTAATGATAGTGTAGTGTTAGGTTTAATTGTAACTTAGGTTAGGATTTATTTTACAGGTAATTTTGTATTTCTTTTAGCTAGGTAGTTATTAAATAGTTAATAACTATTTAATAACTATTCTAACTAGCTAAAATAAATACCAAGTTACCTGTAAAATAAATATAAATCCTAAGATAGCTACAATGTAATTATTAATTATATTGTAGCTATCTTAGGGTTTATTTTACAGGTAAGTATTTAGTTTTAAATAGGAATCATTTATTAAAGTATAGTGTAGTGTTAGGTGTAATTGTAACTTAGGTTAGTTTTTAGTTTACAGGTACATTTCTCTTTATTTTAGCTAGGTAAGCTATTAAATAGTTAATAACTATTTAATAGCTATTGTACCTAGTTAAAATAAATTGAAAGTTACCTGTAAAATAAAAATAAATCCTAAGATAGCTAGAATATAATTATTATTTATGTTGTAGCTATATTAGGGTTTATTTTAAAGGTAAGTATTTAGTTTTAAATAGGATTAATTTAGTTCATAATAGAAATATTATTTAGATTTATTTAATTAATATTTAAGTTAGGGGGGTGTTAGGGTTAGTGTTAGACTTAGGTTTAGGGGTTAATAATTTTATTACAGTGGCGGCGGTGTAGTGGGGGGCAGGATAGTGGTTAATAAATTTATTATAGGTGGCGACAGTGTAGGGGGGGCAGGATAGGGGTTAATAAATTTAACATAGGTTGCGGCGGGTTCAGGGAGCGGCGGTTTAGGGGCTAAACTATTTATTTGCGGCGAGGTGCGGGATCAGCAGGATAAGGGTTAATAACTTTATTATAGAGGGTGGCGGTATAGGGGGGGCAGGATAGGAGTTACTAGGTATCATGTAGGTGGCAGCGGTGTCCGTGAGCGGCGGTTTAGGGGTTAATACATTTATAAGACTTGCGGCGGGTTCTAGGAGCGGCTGTTTAGGGGTTAATACATTTATAAGACTTGCGGCAGGGTCTAGGAGCGGCGGTTTAGGGGTTAGTAACTTTATTTAGTTGCGGGGGGCTCCGGTATAGGGGGTAGAACAGTGTAGTTTAGTGTGAGTGCTTAGTGACAGGCTAGCAATAAAGCTGGGAAAAAGCTGAAGAGCAGCGAGATCGGATGAGAGATAACTCTCACAGTCCGCTGCTCATCGCCCCGCGGCTTTTTGACAGCTTTATTTGATAACTTAAGCATATTTTCTCAGGTCCGCGGCGGCTATGGGAGGGAGTCACTGTTAGAGACAGAGACATATTGTGATCGATCCGATACATATGATTTAAACCAGGTTAACGGGCGATCAGCAATACCAGAGTTTTTTATTTTGAGAAGTAGTAGGTCATGGTCCACTATGTCAAAAGCCTTTGCAAAATCAAGGAAAATAGCTCCAGTTAGGTCTCCTTGTTCCATGCCCATTTGGATGTCATTGTAAACTTTTAGTAGGGCAGTTGTAGTGGAGTGATTAGGTCTAAAACCTGATTGATCAGGGGTCAGATAGTTAGAAAGTTGATAATACTCGCATAATTGCGTATGGACGCATTTTTCTACGATTTTTGACAATACAGGGAGCAATGACATAGGACGATAGTTAGAAACCAAGGTTAACTCCCCACTTTTATGAATAGGCACCACTCTTGCAGTTTTCCAGAGTTTGGGTATGTATCCAGACACCAAGGATTCGTTAAGTAGGGTTGCGACAGGCTTAGCAATTGCCGGCGCACTGAGCTTCAACAGCATTGCTGGGATTTGATCAGGTCCTGACTGGTTTTTCATTTTTAGATTATCGAGGTGTTTCTTAATGACATTGAAGGGTACAGGTCTAAAATTGAACTTTTCTATATTGGGTCTTTGCTGTTTTAGTGGGGCCTGATCCACATTTGTAGCTTCAGGATGCATGCCATTTATTAGTTTGTCAATCAGGGTGGTGGCGCATCCTACAAAATAATTGTTAAAGGCATTTGCTACTTGTAAGGGGAGTTGCAGGTTTTGGTTATCCACATTGACAGCGGTGAGTTGGGAGTGGATTGTTGGATTTTGTAGGTTATTTATGAGTTTCCAAAACTTTCTAGGGTTACATATATTATTGTTCAGATTTTCACAGAAATATTGCGCCATTGTCTATATACACAGTGATCATTCATAGAGCCAGTATGCTTGAACTTTGACCACAATGAATCCCGAAATTGGTACATTTGAATGAGGTCAGCTGTGATCCAATTCAAGTGTGCTCCTTTTACTCTCACCTTACGCAGCGGTGCATGTAAATTCCAAACTTGTAGGAGTTCAGACTGAAAGAATTCAACTGCAGAGTCTAGAAATTGCATAATGTAACCTGCTTGTTCTTGTTCATGCTTATGTTTATATGTTTTTTACTAATGTGCATATTTCTGTACCACTTTCTCTTTAATAAATAAAAATGTTATAAAAAAAATAAAAAAATAAATGTAGGTAGGTGTCGGTGATGTTAGGGACGGCAGATTAGGGGTTAATAAAATTTAACTAGTGTTTGCGAGGCGGGAGTGCAGCGGTTTAGGGGTTAATATATTTATTACAGTGGTGGCAATGTCCAGTCGGCAGATTAAGGGTTAAAAAATGTATTTAAGTGTTTGCGATGTGAGGGGGGGCTCGGTTTAGGGGTTAATAAGTAGTTTATGGGTGTTAGTGTACTTTTTAGCACTTTAGTTAAGAGTTTTATGTTACAGCGTTAGCCCATAAAACTCTTAACTACTGACTTTTAAATGTGGTAGGAATCTTGACAGGAGAGGGTCTACCGCTCACTTCTTCCAAGACTCGTAATACTGGCGTTAGGAAAATCCCATTGAAAATATAGAATGCGCAATTGACGTTAGGGGATTTGCGGTATGCTCGAGTCGCGGAAGAAAAGTGAGCGGTGAGCCTGTACCTGCCAGACTTGTAATACCAACGGGCGTTAAAAAGCAGCATTGGGACCTCTCAACGCTGCTTTTTAAGGCTAAGGCAAGACTCGTAATCTAGCCGTAGGTGTTTACTTTCCCTTTAACATCAGGTGGTTCAGCAAAAAGTTTAAAGGGACAGTCAACTTGGTTGTCTTTATTGTTTAAAAAGATAGATAATGCCTTTACTACCCATTAACCAGTATATTAATATACTTTATAATATCTAAAACTCTAAATTTCTGCCTGTATCAAAGCCCCTCCAGGCCACCTCTTATCTTAGTGCATTTTATTAGTTTTTCACAGCCAGACAGTGCTAGTTATGGGCCATATAGATAATAATGTGCTCACTCCTGTGGAGTTATGCATGAGCCAGCACTGTTTGGCTAAAATGCAAGTTTGTAAATAGCACTGAGATAAGGGGACACTAAGATATAAGGTAATCATAGAGGTAAAAAGTATATTAATATAACAGTGTTTATTATGCAAAGCAGGGGAATGGGTAATAAATGGATTATCTATCTTTTTAAACAATACAAAAATTCAAGTAGACTGTCCATTTAAGTTTCACATTGAATGGTGAAAGCCGTAATTTCCCTTCTTTATGGCATTTGAATGAGAACTCAAACAGAGATATTAATATAAGTTTTTGTTGTTTAATGTAACAATTTAAAGAAAGGAATTACAAGCATAAAATTGGTTAGGATTACTATGATTCATGCATTACAAGTATTTATGCAAGTTTAGGTAATTTTTGTATTTGAATAAAGAATATAAATTCTCACCGCATTGGTGGAAAAAAACAGCAGTCCAATGTGCCACGAGTGAACATATAAAATGTAACTTTTATTAGTAAATGCAAGTAAAAATTATCTTCGAGAAAACAAGCATAGAGCAATATCATAGCCATTTTTGTATTTGCTCTAACACTAGTGTATTTTGAACCTGTGAATTATAACATAGAAATGATTGAAGCCTTTTAGCCGTTTTAGTTTACTAATCACAATGACATGATATAGAAGTATTATATTAGACCATCATAGGCATAATTGCATTTGGCAAAGAGGTTTAACATTTTTTTATGTTCAAAATTCACTGAAGCAGTTTTTTGTTTAATAACAAAACTTGGCAAAGACAACTCCTTGATAGGATCTTATAGACGCATATATTTACTGAATCAGAATTACAGAATATTAGCAAATAGATTAATAACTCTTATTCGTGATTTATTAAACCTTGATCAAACTGGATTTATAAAGGTCGTTTGATGATTTCTAATGTTTGTTAAACTATGCTGGTGATACTACATTATTACAAATGAGATCATAATTATGTAATCTCTATTGAAAAAGCTTGTAAATAAACTTAGAAGGGCAGTCTACTCTAAAATGTTTATTATTTTAAAAGATAGATAATGCTTTTACTATTATTATCAGGTATTTGTAGAGCGCCAACAGATTCCGCAGTGCTGTAAATATAGGCTGTATACAAGATAACGTTTATAGGGATCAAATGGGTAGAGGGCCCTGCAGAGAGTTGCACTGTTGTAGTTGGCTCTTATGAAGGCAATTTAAAAACAGCTGGGCTCATAGGCAGGGGTTCAAGGGGAAAGCAATAGAGTTAGGAAAGGTTAGTGTAGGTTGTATGCATCCCTGAATAGTAGAGTCTTTAGGGAGCGCTTGA
Source organism: Bombina bombina (assembly GCF_027579735.1). Taxonomy (NCBI): domain Eukaryota; kingdom Metazoa; phylum Chordata; class Amphibia; order Anura; family Bombinatoridae; genus Bombina; species Bombina bombina. The sequence goes on from NC_069504.1 coordinate 404,245,945, forward strand.
AGCATTCAAAACTAGGGGACAGTCTTGTGGAGCAAGGCAGGGAGTTCCACAAGAGAGGAGCCAGTGTCGAGAAGTCCGGTAAACAGGAATGTGAGGAAGTAACAAGAGAGTGGAGAATAGAAGATTGTGAGCAAAGCGAAGGGGATGTGAGGGAGAGTATCTGGAGACAAGGTCTTAAATGTAGGGGGGAGCAAAGCAGTTGAGAGCTTTGTATATCAGAGTGAGGATTTTGTGTTTAATCCTGGAGGCAAGAGGAAGCCAGTGAAGGGATTGGCAGAGAGGTGCAACAGATGAAGAGCGATGTGTAAGGAAGAAGAGCCTGGCAGAGGCATTCATTATGGATTGTTAAGTAGCTAGGTGGCAGCTAGGGAGATCAGAGAGGACAGAGTTGCAGTAGTCGAGGCAGGATAGGATGAGAGAGTGGATTAAAATCTTAGTTGTGTCTTGTGCAAGGAAATAGCTAATTTTAGAGATGTTTTTAAGGTGGAAGCGGCAGGCTTTAGCCAAAGACTGGATGTGAGGAGTGAAAGAAAGGTCTGAGTCAAATGTGACCCCAAGACATCGGGCATGCGGGGTAGGGTTAATGATGGAGTTATCAACAGTTATAGAGAATAGGGGGTGGAGATTTTGGAAGAAGGGGGAAAATAAGGAGCTCAGTTTTGGAGAGATTAAGCTTAAGATAATGCAATGGATATCCAAGATGAGATATAAGAAATATAGTTAATTACACGGGTTAGCAAGGAAGGAGGTAGGTCTGGTGCAGAGCAGTAGATTTGAGTGTCATCGGCATACAAATGATATCGAAACCCATGGGACTTTATTGAGGAACCTAATGATGACCTGAAAAGAAAATTGGACAGAGGACAGAGCCTTCAGGTACCCCAACAGAAAGTGGTAACAGGGCAGAGGATGCTCAAGAGAAGGCTACACTAAAGGTACGGTTAGATAGATAGGAAGAGAACCCAAATGAGAGCTGTGTCACATATACCAAAGGATTGGAGGGTTTGGAGCAAAAGACGGTGGTCGACAGTATCAAAGGCTGCAGACAGATCAAGGAGGAAAAGCAGAGAGAAGTGGCCTTTAAACCCTTTTTATACCTTTTAAAACCCTAAATTTCTGCCTGTTTCTAAGCCTCAAAGGCCAACTTTATCTCAGGGCATTTTTATAGCTTTTAACAGCAAGACACTGCTCATTCATATGTGACCCCTGTGGAGTCAGCAGTAGTTAGCTAAAATGCAGGTCGGTAAATTGCACTGAGAAAGGGAGTCAGTCTGCAGAGGCTAAGTACAAGGTAATCACAAAGTTAAAAAGTATATTAATATAATTGTGTTGGTTGTGCAAAGCCGAGGAATGGGTAATAAAGGCATTATCTACATTTTTAAACAATACAAATGGTACAGTAGACTGTGCTTTTAAAGGAGCACTAAATACAGTAGAACTGAATAATTGACAAATACACACTTAGAAGAATGAACTGTAGAATTATTTTTTTCAAATTTCAAAGTTAAGCCAATCTCCCCATATCATGTGACAATTATAAGCCAATCACAAAAATACATATACATATAAAATGTGCTCTTTTGCACATGCTCAGTAGGAGCTGGAGCCTCAGAAAGTGTGCATATAAAAGTAATGTGAATGTTTTGATAATGAAGTTTATTGGAATTTTTTTTCTTTACTAGAGTGTGCAGCCAATGGCTGGGTGAAATATAACAGTGTTCTGCACTTCCATGTCTAACAAGAACTGAAATCTCAAAATTTCAGAATGGAATTTCAGGAAAAGGGTACAAAATAAATAATGAAAGAATATTGCAGAGTTTTTTTTTTATATACAGTTTATCATTTTATGTGCAAGCGAAAAGGGATTTATCTTTGTGGGCATCAGAAGTAGCGTGCGTATAACAAGTTAAAAGTAAGCACATTTGCTCTAGTGCAATTGGATTTAATGCAGCTCTGGTTAACTGTTATGCTCAACTAAAATGTGGCAAAAACACATAAAAAATATATTGTACAGTACAGTTACACTCATAATAACTCTATCTAATAAAACGTATTTAAAAATAAATATTGCATAAAAAAAGTTATAAGGGCATAAAGGTATGAGGTCTAACGTATTAGAAGAAAAAAAAGGAGTGCAAAGGGCTTTAACAAAGAGACACATACATATACTCTACATGTCTAAATATGTATATATACTGTATGTGAGTGTTTGTGCAGTGGCAGCTCGCCAATTAGGACACTTAGGTGGCCGCCTTAGGCTTTGCACTCAGTGGGGCCTCGCGCTCTCCCCTCCATGGTGACTGGCACCTTAACACTGCCTTCACACAGTAACAGCGCAGCATTAAGGTCTCCAGTCACCATGAATAAGAGAAGAGATTGTGAGGCCCCAGTGTGTGTCAAGGAGGCTCTTAATGCTGCCTCAGTAGCACTGTTGATGCGCTTGGGCATCCCTTCTAGTTACGGCGTTCAGCCAATCACGTTGAGGCAACTTGCTAGCGTCACAGTTCACCTCCCTCCCTGTGAGTCCCCGCGTGGCTGCAGCGGTGCTGGAAAGGCAGAGAGGTGAGTAGCAGGGTACGCATCTTCCTGCAGAACAAGGATATGCTTGGTATGAATGCAGACTTGTAGTAGGCATGCTAAGATGTAAATAGTCATTGCTTTTATTTTGAAGTGCCTTTCAACAGTTAGTAGCAGCTCAAATAGTATAGTCTGAATACCAAACATATATGAGCGCTTGTTTATGTGTCTGCACCAGTGGGGGGGGGGGGGGGCTTTATGTTCGAGTTTCGCCTAAGGACTCGCAAAATTTAGAGCCGCCACTGTGTGTGTGTGTATATATATATATATATATATATATATATATATATATGTGTGTGTGAGTGTGTACATTTGTAATTATGTATTTATATGTATATATATATATATATATATATATGTATTTACAGTTATATAAACACATGTAAACACATAAATACATATGTATACAAATATAGACATATATATGTGCATTGGAGCCCTTGCAGTCAAGTAGCTGAAAACATGTAAAATCATATTTATGCAATATTCATATTTAATAAAGTGTTTAACTATGTATTTAATGTAAGTATTTCACATTCCAATGTTCTTCACGTAGCAGAATATTTTCTATTTATTCATAAATACATATATATATATATATATATATATATATATATATATATATATATATATATTACCAAATTATTTTATATATATATATATATATTTATATATATTTATATTTATGAATAAATAGAAAATATTCTGCTATGTTAAGAACATTAGAATGCAAAATATTTATATTTCATGTCAGGTTAGCGCACCTGAGAAAATACGACCGGATTTGCGCAAGATTAAGGGTGTTAGGTTCTTTTTGCACTACATTGAAGTCTAAGGGGGAATGCGTTTGAGATTTTCTGACTTTGGCAATTTTTTGTGCACGTCTGGTTAGTGTGCAAGTGAAAACGTTTTACTTCCAATATGTAATAAACGTGCTACCCAATGCGTGTAAAAAGACAAAGTCTAGTGGAGTTAACGCACGAGCAGGAAGCGATAAATAGCATATGGCTTTGACTCAACACAACTAGGAGCTGGCAGATATTTTGCTTCTCTAGATGGAGGTTTGAGGGGTTCCTTAGTGGTAGGAGCTTAGCCCTATCAGAGTCCCCAGGCATGATTCAACTGGATGTTTTTCCTGCCCCTTTAGCTGCTGAGCAAAGCAATAGCTGTGATAACGCAGAGTTAGTCCCTTTGGAAAAAAAGAAGGAAGCTGTGCTTACAGTACTACACATGATAATACATTGTTGGTGGACTGTCTAGACAGGACCCAGTTTTACTTTGTACCTTAAAGGATGGAGATGCAGAAGAAGAGACGGATTAACAATTCAGGATCCTAGACCTAGATCCATAGAAACCGAGTACATTTTCTCTTTGATTATGGAAGGTGTGGATACCCCCCGGTGTGGGGTGATAGACATTATATGTAAGCTGTCCTGCATTTATTGTAGTTTTATCTTTAGTATGTGGGTGGTACTTTATTAGTATAATTATTATATGGAACTTTTGATGAGAATCTTGTGGTTTGATACCTGAAATTCTGTATCATGTCTGAGACCTACTACTTCAGATTATAGTAGTTGTCTGTGCTCATTAGAACTCTACTTCTTGGCTTTAAACTTATTATACAGACTTTAGCTAGATAATTTGCCTCCTGTACAATATTTTTGAAGTCTGTTGATTTTATCTACAATACGGTATGTGTGAAAAGTTGTGGAGAGGGAAATGTTTGATTTATAGAATTAAAGGGACAGTATACGTCAATTTTCATATAACTGCATGTAGTAATGTAGAATAGATTAGCTGGAAAACCGAGTGAAATGGCTGGGTGCAGATACTCTTTCCCCTCCCCCCTTCCCTGCATATGAAAAGACAGATTAAACAAACAGGAGCCAGCAGTGGTCTGAAAAAGCATGTATACATCTGAGACTTTGGGGCTTGATTAGGAGTCTGAAAACCAGCACAATGTTATTAAAAAAAGCAAAACTTTACATTGTTACAAAAATACTACCAGATGGGCTATATAAATGGATCATCTAGAAAACAGTTATGCAAAGAAATCTAGTGTATAATGTCCCTTTAAAGGGACACTGTACCCCAAAATTTTCTTTTGTGATTCAGATTGGGGCTGCTATTTATTTGTATGAGGCAAATACAGTGATACCTTCTAAATGCATGCTTTTAGCTCTGACCTGACATATGTCATGTATGTGTAATTATATTGGTCATTATATTTAGAATCCCAGTTTCTAGTTATAGTCTATATTATTTGTTTTAGTTTTCCACTCAATATCCTGTCTTACCAGTTAAAATGTTTTAGGCCTAGATTTGGAGTTCGGCGGTAAAAGGGCTGTTAACGCTCCGCGGGCTTTTTTCTGGCCGCACCATAAAATTAACTCTGGTATCGAGAGTTCAAACAAATGCTGCGTTAGGCTCCAAAAAAGGAGCGTAGAGCATTTTTACCGCAAATGCAACTCTCGATACCAGAGTTGCTTACGGACGCGGCCGGCCTCCAAAACGTGCTAGTGCACGATTCTCCCATAGGAAACAATGGGACTGTTTGAGCTGAAAAAAAACCTAACACCTGCAAAAAAGCAGCGTTCAGCTCCTAACGCAGCCCCATTGTTTCCTATGGGGGAACACTTCCTACGTCTGCACCTAACACTCTAACATGTACCCCGAGTCTAAACACCCCTACCCTTACACTTATTAACCCCTAATCTGCCGCCCCCGCTATCGCTGACCCCTGCATATTTTTTTTAACCCCTAATCTGCCGCTCCGTAAACCGCCGCCACCTACGTTATCCCTATGTACCCCTAATCTGCTGCCCTAACATCGCCGACCCCTATATTATATTTATTAACCCCTAATCTGCCCCCCTCAACGTCGCCGACACCTGCCTACACTTATTAACCCCTAATCTGCCGAGCGGACCTGAGCGCTACTATAATAAAGTTATGAACCCCTAACCCGCCTCACTAACCCTATCATAAATAGTATTAACCCCTAATCTGCCCTCCCTAACATCGCCGACACCTAACTTCAATTATTAACCCCTAATCTGCCGACCGGAGCTCACCGCTATTCTAATAAATGTATTAACCCCTAAAGCTAAGTCTAACCCTAACACTAACACCCCCCTAAGTTAAATATAATTTTTATCTAACGAAATAAATTAACTCTTATTAAATAAATGATTCCTATTTAAAGCTAAATACTTACCTGTAAAATAAATCCTAATATAGCTACAATATAAATTATAATTATATTATAGCTATTTTAGGATTTATATTTATTTTACAGGCAACTTGGTAATTATTTTAACCAGGTACAATAGCTATTAAATAGTTAAGAACTATTTAATAGTTACCTAGTTAAAATAATAACAAATTTACCTGTAAAATAAATCCTAACCTAAGATATAATTAAACCTAACACTAGACTATCAATAAAATAATTAAATAAACTACCTACAATTACCTACAATTAACCTAACACTACACTATCAATAAATTAATTAAACACAATTCCTACAAATAAATACAATTAAATAAACTAGCTAAAGTACAAAAAATAAAAAAGAACTAAGTTACAGAAAATAAAATAATATTTACAAACATAATAAAAATATTACAACAATTTTAAACTAATTACACCTACTCTAAGCCCCCTAATAAAATAACAAAGCCCCCCAAAATAAAAAATTCCCTACCCTATTCTAAATTAAAAAAGTTACAAGCTCTTTTACCTTACCAGCCCTGAACAGGGCCCTTTGCGGGGCATGCCCCAAGAATTTCAGCTCTTTTGCCTGTAAAAGAATAAATACAATACCCCCCCCCAACATTACAACCCACCACCCACATACCCCTAATCTAACCCAAACCCCCCTTAAATAAACCTAACACTAAGCCCCTGAAGATCTTCCTACCTTGTCTTCACCATACCAGGTTCACCGATCCGTCCTGAAGAGCTCCTCCAATGTCCTGATCCAAGCCCAAGCGGGGGCTGAAGAGGTCCATGATCCGGTCAAAGTCTTCATCCAAGCGGGGCAGAAGAGGATCTTCCATCCGATTGAAGTCATCATCCAGGCGGCATCTTCTATGGTCTTCCATCCGGAGCGAAGCGGCAGGATCCTGAAGACCTCCAGCACGGAACATCCATCCGGACCGACGACTGAACGACGAATGACTGTTCCTTTAAGGGACGTCATCCAAGATGGCGTCCCTCGAATTCCAATTGGCTGATAGGATTCTATCAGCCAATCGGAATTAAGGTAGGAATTTTCTGATTGGCTGATGGAATCAGCCAATCAGAATCTAGTTCAATCCGATTGGCCGATCCAATCAGCCAATCAGATTGAGCTCGCATTCTATTGGCTGATCGGAACAGCCAATAGAATGCGAGCTCAATCTGATTGGCTGATTGGATCAGCCAATCGGATTGAACTTGATTCTGATTGGCTGATTCCATCAGCCAATCAGAAAATTCCTACCTTAATTCCGATTGGCTGATAGAATCCTATCAGCCAATCGGAATTCGAGGGACGCCATCTTGGATGACGTCCCTTAAAGGAACAGTCATTCGTCGTTCAGTCGTCGGTCCGGATGGATGTTCCGCGCTGGAGGTCTTCAGGATCCTGCCGCTTCGCTCCGGATGGAAGACCATAGAAGATGCCGCCTGGATGATGACTTCAATCGGATGGAAGATCCTCTTCTGCCCCGCTTGGATGAAGACTTTGACCGGATCATGGACCTCTTCAGCCCCCGCTTGGGCTTGGATCAGGACATCGGAGGAGCTCTTCAGGACGGATCGGTGAACCTGGTATGGTGAAGACAAGGTAGGAAGATCTTCAGGGGCTTAGTGTTAGGTTTATTTAAGGGGGGTTTGGGTTAGATTAGGGGTATGTGGGTGGTGGGTTGTAATGTTGGGGGGGGGTATTGTATTTATTCTTTTACAGGCAAAAGAGCTGAAATTCTTGGGGCATGCCCCGCAAAGGGCCCTGTTCAGGGCTGGTAAGGTAAAAGAGCTTGTAACTTTTTTAATTTAGAATAGGGTAGGGAATTTTTTTATTTTGGGGGGCTTTGTTATTTTATTAGGGGGCTTAGAGTAGGTGTAATTAGTTTAAAATTGTTGTAATATTTTTATTATGTTTGTAAATATATTTTTATTTTCTGTAACTTAGTTCTTTTTTATTTTTTGTACTTTAGCTAGTTTATTTAATTGTATTTATTTGTAGGAATTGTGTTTAATTAATTTATTGATAGTGTAGTGTTAGGTTAATTGTAGGTAATTGTAGGTAGTTTATTTAATTATTTTATTGATAGTCTAGGTTTAATTATATCTTAGGTTAGGATTTATTTTACAGGTAAATTTGTTATTATTTTAACTAGGTAACTATTAAATAGTTCTTAACTATTTAATAGCTATTGTACCTGGTTAAAATAATTACAAAGTTGCCTGTAAAATAAATATTAATCCTAAAATAGCTATAATATAATTATAATTTATATTGTAGCTATATTAGGATTTATTTTACAGGTAAGTATTTAGCTTTAAATAGGAATCATTTATTTAATAAGAGTTAATTTATTTCGTTAGATAAAAATTATATTTAACTTAGGGGGGTGTTAGTGTTAGGGTTAGACTTAGCTTTAGGGGTTAATACATTTATTAGAATAGCGGTGAGCTCCAGTCGGCAGATTAGGGGTTAATAATTGAAGTTAGGTGTCGGCGATGTTAGGGAGGGCAGATTAGGGGTTAATACTATTTACAATAGGGTTAGTGAGGCGGGTTAGGGGTTCATAACTTTATTATAGTAGCGCTCAGGTCCGCTCGGCAGATTAGGGGTTAATAAGTGTAGGCAGGTGTCGGCGACGTTGTGGGGGGCAGATTAGGGGTTAATAAATATAATATAGGGGTCAGCGATGTTAGGGGCAGCAGATTAGGGGTACATAGGGATAACGTAGGTGGCGGCGATTTGCGGTCGGAAGATTAGGGGTTAATTATTTTAAGTAGCTGGCGGCGACGTTGTGGGGGGCAAGTTAGGGGTTAAGAAATATAATATAGGGGTCGGCGGGGTTAGGGGCAGCAGATTAGGGGTACATAAGTATAACGTAGGTGGCGGTCGGCAGATTAGGGGTTAAAAATTTAAATTGAGTGGCGGCGATGTGGGGGGAGCTCGGTTTAGGGGTACATAGGTAGTTTATGGGTGTTAGTGTACTTTAGGGTACAGTAGTTAAGAGCTTTATAAACCGGCGTTAGCCAGAAAGCTCTTAACTCCTGCTATTTTCAGGCGGCTGGAATCTTGTCGTTAGAGCTCTAACGCTCACTTCAGAAACGACTCTAAATACCAGCGTTAGAAAGATCCCATTGAAAAGATAGGCTACGCAAATGGCGTAGGGGGATCTGCGGTATAGAAAAGTCGCGGCTGAAAAGTGAGCGTTAGACCCTTTAATCACTGACTCCAAATACCAGCGGGCGGCCAAAACCAGCGTTAGGAGCCTCTAACGCTGGTTTTGACGGCTACCGCCGAACTCCAAATCTAGGCCTAAGTGTTTTGAGCTTCTGTAGTAGTGGTCTATATTATCCAATTTATTGTAGATTTGTTTCTAATTGGAGGCACATGCTGTCAGTGTGCTGAGTCTCCTTGTTATATACCCAGTATCCATCTGAGAGATTAACATGGTTCGTTTATAGATAAACCCTAATTGCTCACTGAGGTAGAAGCCAGATGTGACATCTCCTTTGTAAAGTTATGGCCAGTGCCCCAGACCTGCATTTTCAATACACAAATGCGTTGTCACTAATTTAAAATGTAGTAACAAAGCACAGAAGGTTAACTGCCACTCTTTGTGCTATACCAAGCATGCATTTTATTTTTAATGTATTAACTGGGCATGTGCACTCATTTCGTAATGAATGATAGTTTGCTAATGAAACAAGGATATTCTTTTCATTTCCATTAAAAAAAAATCTTCAAACTTTTAGATGCATTTATTAGGATATCCTAATAAATGCATCCAAAAGTTTAAAGATTTTTTTTTTTTTTAATGGAAATGAAAAGAATATCCTTGTTTCATTAGCAAACTATCATTCATTACGAAATGAGTGCACATGCCTATACATTAAAAATAAAATGCATCCAAAAGTTTAAAGAAAAAAAATAAAGACCAACGAAATTCATCAATATTCATTCGTATCATTTAAATGGTTAAATAATTACATTTTTGAGCTCCAGAGACCAACCTAGAGAGATCAGAACCCTGATCTTTTGTTTTAGAAAATATTCCAAAAAATACATCAGATATATATATATAGAAAGATATATTTAAAAATAAATAGAACATTTTGTACTATGTGAAGAACATTGAAATTAAAAATATTCATAACTACCTTCGGGTTAGCACAGTTGGTCTACACAGTGTTGGATTAGTGCGCAAATGGTAAGTGTTAGGTTTTTTCCATTTTGTGTGCTCCATTGAAGTATATGGCGTGAATGTGTTAGCGCGGTTGCCATATCCAAAGCCCTGAAGTTAGTGCACATCAGCTTTCACTCGCATGCAAACATTATACTTTCAACTTGTAATACACAAACTTATCTGCACACGTTAAAAGTTTACTTATGGCGGTGTTTGCACATGAGTGAAAGGGTTAAATAATGCGTCACTTCTAATCTGACTCTTTATACTGTAAACTCAAACTGTTAATTGTCTTTTTAGGTATGTTATAAGTTAATGCGAACTAAAGCCATTAAAGGATATTAAACAGTAAATACATGCTAGACATAATAATGTATTCAAAGCAAAGATTAGCCTTAGAATGATATGCAGATGTATTTTTTTGCAATTATATTAGTTGTTTAAATATTGAAGATATAGGGGTGTGTCCAAACATCGATCTGAAATGGTCGCATCCTCTAAGAGCTCTGACTGAACTTGAACTCCAGAAAATCTGCCGATTTAAGGAGACATCGGACAGCAATATAAACCCAGCAACACACTATACTGTCACAAAATCTAGTGGCATATCAATAATCTTATTATTGACTGTATTTTTTAAATTTGAGCCCTAGATTGGATGAAGAAGGCCTAAAGCAGGGGCCGTGACTAGGCAACGCCACTCCCTCAGCACACTGAGGCAACCTGCATTAATTAAACATCCTAACTCTCAATACAACAATATGGATCATTACCAACTATACTTTATACTAGAATAAGCCACTGGGGAAAATATAAACAACGGAGCATTGAGCAACATAACCAAGATGGCTACCGCATGGGAAACCAACCTACAGCAACGTCTTGACCAACACTTTGAACGGATAGAGAAAATCATGCAAAAACTATTAGACAAAGCACCATTAGAATTCCTAATGAGTCGATATACCACTGAAGACACAGGACCTCCAACGGTTACAATCTCAAAAGCAGACACAGATGGAGGCATCGATCCAACTATAGAGGAAAGCACTAAAAATGCTAAAAATATACTCAAGAGAGGCCTCAATAGGCCAGATTCAATGCCGGCCTACCACGAGAACCATCCCTTTCGGCAGAGGCCAACACTGTGTAGAGCGCTATAATTGCTAAAGTTTCAAGTCCATCAGCCAGACTTCTGTACGAAGAGGATCAAAATCTTACACCTATACCACTCCATAACAATATCAGAACACCGACAAAGCCTACTCAGGCGGGAATGAGATCAAAGATGATGGCATTTGCGAGGGGGCTCAGGGAGACCACCAGAAAGGTGACATTGTTAAGGGATCAAGCTTCATATCTGCTTGCAAAACCCTGGACTCGTTCACGGGACTCTGCACAGACAAACTTGCTTTAGTGCAGCACCTGGACTTTTCAAAAGACCCGCCTCTCTGCAAAAAAAAAAACGGTACTCACATCACAGCGGCCCAAATTGGTCAAAATATCACAAAGAGTCAGATCCCGTTGGCAACTACAATCCTGAGGGTAATTACTCATTGGCATTATATCACAGTAGCCATACCTCCGCCCTATATAAGGTTCTCAGGACTGTTATGTTCAATTGCCTAGTTTTTGTTATGTATCATTGTTTTGTTGTTTTTACAGTAATTTAATCTATAGTAATATGTTTTCACTATGCTCTATATATTAATGTTATGATAAAGCTTTAACAATGTCACAGTTACAACATGCATCCTATATATGCCACCTTATCCTGTTTCACCTATATAAGTATGCTGAATATAGTTTTGATATGCCCGGCAATGTAACACAACCTCAATCTGTATATTGCATGTCCTGATTCCACACCTGTCTATTTCTAGACCTATAAGTTACAATAATGTCTTTATAATAACATTTACAAAATAGGAACCGCTATCTTTATAGTATTTTAACATTCTTGAGAGTCTCAAGATGGGATTAGTGGGGGCCCCTACGGAGTTACCTTTTCACTATAAAATAAAATGGTGGATTCTAAAAATATAGAGCTGTAGCTCCTGCATGTTAGACAAATATCTTGCAGGAGTCCCCTTCGTGGCTAGCGGCACAATCCGCTGGTGGGACAAAAGTAAAGCTTTTGCTGGAGCAATAAAGTATGTGATATGTTTTGGCGAAGATTAAATGTGCAGAAAACACACATAAGCGTTACAGTAAGGGACACAACTCACTTATGCATGATTTTACAGTAGCTAACTAATTACAAGACACACAATGTCAACCATATCACAAAATACCCGTTATTTTTTAACTAGATGGAGATATTATTCACCCTTAAATTGGATTTACATTCATAGCCAGAATAGACTAAGCATGACATACCACTCTCACTATAAGAAAAGTATATTGTTGTATCATATTTTACTGTCTATATCACGACATTCCAACTGTGTGAGGGATCGCCAAACAGGACATTAAGTTTATATTAATCCTTTATAAAATTTGTTCAGTTTTTTACCTTTATATCACATTTAATCTTTATTTTCTTTACACATAAGGTTGCCTTGGAATATCTGAGGTTAAAAAAGTCCCCCCTGGGACTTGTGTATTAAATTATCCCTATATCATCTCCATTATGTGCCTTCAATAGACCCAAGAGCGGTCTGTCCAATATGTATAAGGGATTAAAAAATGAGGAATCGGTTTATTGTTTTTCTTTACATTTCAGTTATAGTGGCAAACTATGAAACTGTGAAACTAATAAGCTCATGTCATGTAAGCAAGCTTTTTCTATTTTGATGTTTTTTACGATACAGCATGTCATTATGGAAATTGAACACTGATTCCATGTTTGTAAGCCTTTACCTATTCCTCAATAAAAAATAAAAAATATTGAAGATATAAATGTAAATATTTTTATAAAATGCTGTAGTTTCTATAAAGTAATGGGTGCTGTCCTGTTTGAACTAGTTTTCTATTCATCTCTGTCTTCTGCTGAGAACAATTGGGGACATGTATAAATAAGGCAACAAAACAGAGTTTGTACAAACGTGGCTGTTTGGAAACCCTGTAAGTAAATCTTATGTTCCACACAGCCAGGGCCGTCTTTAACACAGGGCAAAAGGGGAAGCTGCCCAGGGCCCAGTCTTTGTTGTGGGGCCCAAGAGTCCTAAAAAAAAAAATTTTTTTTTTTTTGGTTCATGCCAGTCTGCTGATGTCAGTCCTAATACTGTCACAGTCAAAAGTTCTCTGCTTATATTTATTTTGTGAGAAACGGTGCCAGACTGTGCTGGGATCATGGGACATGCCAAGCTAGTGCCATGTGCTGTTTTAGGTGTGCACTGTGCAGCACTGAATGCTAAGCCCTAACTTGGCATCCAACCAATCATACTGTATAAACGGTCCTGCTGGGGTTACAACTGTTACCAGGTAACTGCTCTGGTGGTTGGGATTGTTCAGGGTAGGGCTGACTGTAGGCGCATGCAGCAGAAAGCTGGAGCGGCAGGCATGTGAGGATTTGAACATCTGTGCAGCTGCAGACACTGCTCTCTTCCGTCTTGAGGCACACATACATTGTATTTTTAATATTGGATTACATAGAGTGTGTCCTATGGCGAAAAAAAGAGACAGCGCAACCCCACATCAAGGTAGCAGTTTCCACAAATTTATTAGATACACAAAAATATTGCACTTACAAACAGGCTAAAAGTTATCGCATTGATCCCTTTATAGGGAAAGAAGAGAAGCAAGTCCCAGTTCACTTAGAAATCCTTCAGGGAACAGCTATTTTACCGCCGCTTCAATACTTCTTCCAAACAGTCTTGGTATATTGGAGCCATCCTTAGCTCCACCCCCAACGCGTTTCGTCTGCGCTCTCCAGACTTTTTCAAGAGGAAATGATGATGTTTAGCACGCTCCTGTACGTTGCTATAAACATCCGGTCGTCACTTCTGATTGGTTACTCACTGACCTATCCAGTAGCAGGATGCGAACAAGCCTCTATTTTCTAAAGGCAATATCGTAAGCTGATTCACTTGCTAGAAAATAAATATGCACTCCTGCTTTTTGTCAGTACGCTTTCGTAACATAGAGTGTGAACATAAATGTGTGTGTGCACTGTAGTGTGTGTTTATGTGTACATGTATATGTATATGTGTATGCTCTGGAGAGTGTGTGTAGCATATATAAAAAAAATGGTGAGATGCTTTTAGGGAAGCCCAAAATAAATTCTTGCATCGGGGCCCTGTAGACATTAGGTCCGACACTGATTTCTACTATGCAATGCCATGCATTGCATTAAATATTTATGTACTTAAAAAAAAAAATATATAAATAAATAAATTAAAAACCGACATTTAATTAATAAGGCCTAGATTTGGAGTTTGGCGGTAGCCGTGAAAACCAGCGTTAGAGGCTCCTAACGCTGGTTTTAGGCTACCTCCGGTATTTGGAGTCACTCAAAAAAGGGTCTAACGCTCACTTTTCAGCCGCGACTTTTCCATACCGCAGATCCCCTTACGTCAATTGCGTATCCTATCTTTTCAATGGGATCTTTCTAACTCCGGTATTTAGAGTCGTGTCTGAAGTGAGCGTTAGAATTTTAACGACAAAACTCCAGCCGCAGAAAAAAGTCAGTAGTTAAGAGCTTTCTGGGCTAACGCCGGTTCATAAAGCTCTTAACTACTGTACTCTAAAGTACACTAACACCCATAAACTACCTATGTACCCCTAAACTGAGGTCCCCCCACATCGCCGCCACTCGATTAAATTTTTTTAACCCCTAATCTGCCGACCGTCACCTACGTTATACTTATGTACCCCTAATCTGCTGCCCCTAACACCGCCGACCCCTATATTATATTTATTAACCCCTAATCTGCCCCCCACAACGTCGCCTCCACCTGCCTACACTTATTAACCCCTAATCTGCCGAGCGGACCGCACCGCTATCATAATAAAGTTATTAACCCCTAATCCGCCTCACTAACCCTATAATAAATAGTATTAACCCCTAATCTGCCCTCCCTAACATCGCCGACACCTAACTTCAAACATTAACCCCTAATCTGCCGACTGGAACTCACCGCTATTCTAATAAATGTAAAGCTAAGTCTAACCCTAACACTAACACCCCCCTAACTTAAATATAATTTAAATCTAACGAAATAAATTAACTCTTATTAAATAAATTATTCCTATTTAAAGCTAAATACTTACCTGTAAAATAAATCCTAATATAGCTACAATATAAATTATAATTATATTATAGCTATTTTAGGATTAATAATTATTTTACAGGTAACTTTGTATTTATTTTAACCAGGTATAATAGCTATTAAATAGTTAAGAACTATTTAATAGCTAAAATAGTTAAATTAATTACAAAATTACCTGTAAAATAAATCCTAACCTAAGTTACAATTAAACCTAACACTATACTATCATTAAATTAATTAAATCAAATACCTACAATTACCTACAATTAAACCTAACACTACACTATCAATACATTAATTAAATACAATACCTAAAAATAACTACAATGAAATAAACTAACTAAAGTACAAAAAATAAAAAAGAACTAAGTTACAAAAAATAAAAAAATATTTACAAACATAAGAAAAATCTTACAACAATTTTAAACTAATTACACCTACTCTAAGCCCCCTAATAAAATAACAAAGCCCCCCAAAATAAAAAATGCCCTACCCTATTCTAAATTAATAAAATTCAAAGCTCTTTTACCTTACCAGCCCTGAACAGGGACCTTTGCGGGGCATGCCCCAAAGAATTCAGCTCTTTTGCCTGTAAAAAAAAACATACAATACCCCCCCCCAACATTACAACCCACATACCACTAATCTAACCCAAACCCCCCTTAAATAAACCTAACACTAAGCCCCTGAAGATCTTCCTACCTTGTCTTCACCTCACCGGGTATCACACCAATCCGTCTTGGCTCCGATATCTTCATCCAACCCAAGAGGGGGCTAGACATCCATCATCTGATGGCTGAAGAAGTCCAGAAGAGGGTCCAAAGTCTTCATCCTATCCGGGAAGAAGAGTAGATCCGGACCGGCAACCATCTTCTTCCAAGCGGCATCTTCTATCTTCATCCGATGAGGACCGGCTCCATCCTGAAGACCTCCACCGCGGACCCATCTTCATCCGGCGATGTCCAACTGAAGAATGACGGTTCCTTTAAGGGACGTCATCCAAGATGGCGTCCCTCGAATTCCGATTGGCTGATAGGATTCTATCAGCCAATCGGAATTAAGGTAGGAATATTCTGATTGGCTGATGGAATCAGTCAATCAGAATCAAGTTCAATCCGATTGGCTGATTGGATCAGCCAATCGGATTGAACTTGATTCTGATTGGCTGATTCCATCAGCCAATCAGAATATTCCTACCTTAATTCCGATTGGCTGAAAGAATCCTATCAGCCAATCGGAATTCGAGGGACGCCATCTTGGATGACGTAATTTAAAGGAACCGTCATTCGTCGTTCAGTCGTCGGCCAGGATGGATGTTCCGCGTCGGAGGTCTTCAGGATGCTGCCGCTCCGCTCCGGATGGATGACTATAGAAGATCCCGCTTGGATGAAGACTTCAATCAGATGGAAGACCTCTTCTTCCCCGCTTGGATGAAGGCTTCTACCGGATGGAGGACCTCTTCTTGCTCCGCTTGGATCAAGACTTCGGACCCTCTTCTGGACCGATCGCTGAACCCGGTGAGGTGAAGACAAGGTAGGGAGATCTTCAGGGGCTTAGTGTTAGGTTTATTTAAGGGTGGTTTGGGTTAGATTAGGGGTATGTGGGTGGTGGGTTGTAATGTTGGGGGGGGTAATGTATGTTTTTTTTTACAGGCAAAAGAGCTGAACTTCTTGGGGCATGCCCCGCAAAGGGCCCTGTTCAGGGCTGGTAAGGTAAAAGAGCTTTGAACTTTAGTAATCTAGAATAGGGTAGGGCATTTTTTTATTTTGGTGGGCTTTATTATTTTATTAGGGGGCTTAGAGTAGGTGTAATTAGTTTAAAATTGTTGTAATATTTTTCTTATGTTTGTAAATATTTTATTATTTTTTGTAACTTAGTTCTTTTTTATTTTTTTTACTTTAGTTAGTTTATTTCATTGTAGTTATTTGTAGGTATTGTATTTAATTAATTTATTGATAGTGTAGTGTTAGGTTTAATTGTAGGTAATTGTAGGTATTTTATTTAATTAATTTATTGATAGTGTAGTGTTAGGTTTAATTGTAACTTAGGTTAGGATTTATTTTACAGGTAAATTTGTAATTATTTTAACTATTTTAGCTATTAAATAGTTATTAACTATTTAATAGCTATTGTACCTGGTTAAAATAAATACAAAGTTACCTGTAAAATAAATATTAATCCTAAAATAGCTATAATATAATTATAATTTATATTGTAGCTATATTAGGATTTATTTTACAGGTAAGTATTTAGCTTTAAATAGGAATAATTTATTTAATAAGAGTTAATTAATTTCGTTAGATTCAAATTATATTTAATTTAGGGGGGTGTTAGTGTTAGGGTTAGACTTAGCTTTAGGGGTTAATACATTTATTAGAATAGCGGTGAGCTCAAGTCGGCAGATTAGGGGTTAATAATTGAAGTTAGGTGTCGGCGATGTTAGGGAGGGCAGATTAGGGGTTAATACTATTTATTATAGGGTTAGTGAGGCGGATTAGGGGTTAATTACTTTATTTTAAAAGCAGTGCGGTCCGGTCGGCAGATTAGGGGTTAATAAGTGTAGGCAGGTGGAGGCGACGTTATGGGGGGCATATTAGGGGTTAATAAATATAATATAGGGGTCGGCGATGTTAGGGCAGCAGATTAGGGGTACATAGGGATAATGTAAGTAGCGGCGGTTTACGAAGCAGCAGATTAGGGGTTAATAATAATATGCAGGGGTCAGCGATAGCGGGGGCGGCAGATTAGGGGTTAATAAGTGTAAGGTTAGGGGTGTTTAGACTCGGGGTACATGTTAGAGTGTTAGGTGCAGACGTAGGAAGTGTTTCCCCATAGCAAACAATGGTGCTGCGTTAGGAGCTGAACGCGGCTTTTTTGCAGGTGTTAGGTTTTTTTTCAGCTCAAACTGCCCCATTGTTTCCTATGGGGGAATCGTGCACGAGCACGTTTTTGAGGCTGGCCGCTTGCGTAAGCAACTCTGGTATCGAGAGTTGAAGTTGCGTTAAATATGCTCTACGCTCCTTTTTTGGAGCCTAACACAGCCTTTATGTGGACTCTCAATACCAGAGTTATTTTTATGGTGCGGCCAGAAAAAAGCCAGCGTTAGCTTTTCGGGTCGTTACCGACAAAACTCTAAATCTAGCCGTTAGTAAATAATTTAAATTAATCTACAGTGGAGGAATTTATATATTTATTTACTTATTAGTACTGCTTAGGTCCAGTTTCACATATTGCAATTTATTTCATATTTTTTTGAAAATGATTAGCCCAACAGTGGATGATCCACTGCTGGGCTAATCATTTTTAAAAAAAAATAAAAAAAATTGATTTAGTTGTTTTTTGGGGTGTTGGGGTGGAGATCGAAATTGCAAGGGTGTGGGTGTGGGTGGGGGGCAAGGAAATGTTTGCCCAGGGCCCAGTCAGTATTAAAGACGGCCCTGCACACAGCCTTGTTTGCATCTCTTTCATTGCTTCTTTTCTAGTTTTTGGCTGGAGAAGTAAAATAACTGGAAATAAAACTTTCATGATTCAGATAGTGCATGCAGTTTAAATAACTTTTAAATATATTTCCATTATCAAAATGTGCACAATTGTTTTATATGCACTCTTTCTGAGGCACCAGCTGCTACTTAGCATATGCACAAGTTTACAGTATATACTTATATGATTTTTTTTTATTGGCTGATGGCTGTCACATGATAAAGAAAGCATGAAAAATGGAAGCAACTTTGACATTTGTCACAGAAAAATCTACTGCACATTTGAAATTCAAACTGCTATTGCCTTTTATAAACTGCTGCATTGCCTTTTATAATGCATTTGTTGATTAAACAATTCTTCTGTATTGAATAATCCTTTAACCCTTTCACTACAGGGAATTTCAGAAAAAAACTTGCCCAAAATACAGGAGATTTTTTAGCATATTTGCTATCACTTCATATAAACAGAAATAGAGCCTTTGTTTTTTTTTTATTTACCTATCAAAACTATATACAGGTGGCCCTCGGTTTAAGCCGGTTCAATTTGCACCGTTTTAGAATAACAACCTTTTATTTTAGTCATGTGACTGCTATTGAAAAGCATTGAGAAAGCAGTGCATTGATTAAAATAGCCAGTAGGTGGCGCTGTCCGCTTGTGTTGCAGCAAAGATACACATAAGCAGGCTGAAATGAATCAGTGTAGCTAGCTAGACATGAGCTATCAAGCAGTTTTTATAGGAACAAGATCTTCCTGTCTATAAATCAGTCCAGATTGGAATGCATAAAAGGAACTGTTTGCAGAAAAATGCAAGTAAAGTCTGGGTTGTGTGATTATTTCATAAGGTTTATAATGCAGTTTAGCAAATGTTTTTGTTCATTTAACTTAGTTTAATGATATATTCTGTGTTGTGTGATTATTTGATACTGTTTATAATACTGTTTAGCATTTAAAGTCTTAATTTCAAAGCTTTAAAAATAATGTTTTAGGTTTTACTTATGACAATTATGAGAGGGACCTGGAACCTAACTCCCTCACTTCCCATTGACTTACATTATAAACTGGATTTCAATTTACAACGGTTTTCGATTTACAACCATTCCTTCTGGAACCTAACCCCGGCGTAAACTGAGGGCTACCTGTATAAATATTTTTTTTAGTAGAAACCACAAGATATTGATCTAGGCCACAGGTTTTCAAACCTGGCCTCAGGCTTCCCTAACAGGCCAGATTTTGAGGATTTCTGCACTAGAGCACAGGTAAAATAATCAGCTGTATAGTAAACATGCACCTAGATTACGAGTTTTGCGTTAGGAGGGGTGCGGTGCTAACAAGTTTATGCTCACTGCTCACTTGCAGACAGCGTTGGCATTACGGGTTTTTATAAACCCGGCATTAACCGCAAAAAAGTGAGCAAAGAGCAAAATTTTGCTCCACATCTCACCTCAATACCAGCTCTGCTTACGTTAGCGGTGAGCTGCTAAAACGTGCTTGTGCACGATTTCCCCATAGGAGTCAATGGGGGAGAGCTGGCTGAAAAAAAACCTAACACCTGCAAAAAAGCAGCGTTTAGCTCATAACGCAGCCCCATTGATTCCTATGGGGAAACACATTTTATGTCTACACCTAACACGAACCCTGAGTCCAAACACCCCTAATCTTACACTTATTAACCCCTAATCTTCTGCCCACGACATCGCCGACACCTACATTAAATTATTAACCCCTAATCTGCTGCTCCGGACACCGCCGCCACCTACATTATACTTATTAACCCCTATTCTGCTGCCCCCAACATCGCCAAACCCTACATTATATTTATTAACCCCTAATCTGCCGCCCCCAATGTCGCCGCAACCTAACTACATTTATTAACCCCTATTCTGCCGCCCACAACATCGCCACCATTATAATAAAGTTATTAACCCCTAAACCTAAGTCTAACCCTAACCCTAACCCCCCTAACTTAAATATAATTAAAATAAATCTAAATAAAATTACTACAATTAACTAAATTATTCCTATTTAAAACTAAATACTTACCTGTAAAATAAACCCTAAGATAGCTACAATATAACTAATAGTTACATTGTAGCTATCTTAGGGTTTATTTTTATTTTACAGGCAAGTTTGTATTTATTTTAACTAGGTACTGTAGAATAGTTATTAAATAGTTATTAACTATTTAATAACTTCATAGTTAAAATAAATACAAATACAAATTTACCTGTAAAATAAAACCTAACCTAAGTTACAATTACACCTAACACTACCACTATAATTAAATAAATGAAATACAATTAATTGCAATTAAATAAAATTATTATAATATTATTGCAGTGTAGGTAGTACATCCCACCTCTCTGATCCCTCCCAAAAAGCTCTCTACCCTCCCCCCACTGCTTACCACCATCTTAGGTACTGGCAGACAGCCTGCCAGTATGAAGTTTTAGGACTTTTTTTTTTCAATTCATTATTTATTTTTTTATTTTTTTTCTGCATTGTAGGAGCCCCCTCTTATTCTCCCACATCCCTGATCTTTCCCAAACAGCTCTGTAACTCTCCCCCCAAACAATGCTTACCTCCATCTTGGGTTTTGGCAGCTGTCTCCCAGTATCCAGTTTACATTAATTTCTTTCTTTTTCATTTCTTTTTTAATAAAATATTTTTTTATGTAGTGTAGGGATCCCCCCTCACCCTCCCCACATCTCCCCTCCAAGCAATCGTGTGTAGGGCCCCACTCTCATAAGCCCCTTTCCTCAGTGTAGAAACTCATCTCTCCCTCTCTCCTAATATATTTTTTCATTTTTGTAGCATAGGGAGCCCTCCCCTTCCCCTCCCCTATCTCCCTCTGGTGATGGTCCACCCACATGCCTCCCTCCTTTCCTCCTACACCACCTACAGAACCACCACGGCACCACCACAGCAGATACAGACAGTGACACAGTGTCACTGTCAGTACCAGCAATCTATCTTTATATGGTAAAGGTAACACAATCAGTGCTCTCTTATCATATGAAGGAAGATGCCTTCTGCCCTGGCTGCAGTCTTTGCTGTAAAGTCTGACAGTATGGACCGCAGCATGCGTTTCTGTGTTGAACTAGGTACTACATTAACACAGTATGCGGGCAAAGTACTGTGTGACATAGTGTCTACGCTCATTTGGCACAAGAGCTAGATTACAAGCGGCACTGTATATTTTTTTCACAATCGTGAAGACTCTGCTAGAGTTAAGCTTTTTGTGCTAGTTGGGTTCCGTTTGTGAAAAGCCTAACTTAATTTTTCAGGTGCATGTATCTGCCATAGAAATCAAGGGAGAATAAAAAGTGTGGAAAAAAACACCCGAGATCTCACAAACACCATCGCATTTTCGCATTCTTCATAGAATTAATTTTTTTTTAAATTAACACCCATCGCGCAAACAACATAGCACATTTGCATTTTATACATAGTTAAAATCTTTATTAAATATGGATATTGCATAAATATGTTTTATCATGTTTTCATCATGACAAAGTTCTCTAATGCACTTATATTTATGTCAAGGGCCCATATTTATCAAGCTCTGTACGGAGCTTGAAGGGCCGTGTTTCTGGCGAGTCTGAAGACTCGCCAGAAACACAAGTTATGAAGCAGCGGTCTAAAGACCACTGCTCCACAACCCTGTCCGTCTGCTCTGAGCAGGCAGACAGGAATTGCCGGAAATCAAACCAATCGAATACGATCCGGTTGATTGACACCTCCCTGCTGGCGGCCGATTGGCCGCGAGTCAGCAGGGGGCGGCGTTGCACCAGCAGCTCTTGTGAGCTGCTGGTGCAATGTTAAATGCGGAGAGCGTATTGCTCTCCGCATTTAGCGAGGTCTTGCGGACCTGATCCACAGCGTCGGATCAGGTCCGCAAGACCTTTGATAAATTGGGGCCAAGATGTGTGTACATATATATTAATGTTTTTATAAGTGTATATATGACTGTAAATACATATATACACATATAAATACATTAAAATATATGCACATATATATATATATATATATATATATATATATACTTACAAATACATCTTTAGCAATGTATATGTATGTGTCTCAATGTTAAAGCCATTTGCCTGCCTTTTTTTTCTAACACCCGAGATCTTTTTTGTGCAATATATCTATATAATATGAGTGTAACTGTACTTTGTAATGTATTTTGTATGTGTTTTGTGCAACTTATTTGTTTAGGAAAACAGTTAACCATAGCTCTGAGATCTCAATAAGGATTGAAGCGTAAATGCAAAAGACTCGCTAAAAGACGTTCCTCACTAGTAATCTAGTCCTAAGGTTTTGAAATAAAATATATAGTGCCAAGTAATAAAACAGCTTTGAAATATACAGTACTTTCATTATTTATTTCCCCCCTTCCCATGCAATTTAACTCTGAATATTTAGCAAATTATTTTTCTCAAATGTTGAAATGGCTCCTACTGGCTGTATGCTACATATCCTATTATATAAAAGACCAAGTGTGTTTGTCTGAAGCTGTCATGCGCAGTAGAGACAGCACGAGGACAAACACACCTGGCCTTTGAGTCCTGCTCCAGTCCCCAGCTGATCTGCCGCCTGCGGAAGAAGTGGGTGTGGCCTAGCGTGAGCGGGGGCATGACCGTCGTGAAGGGGGCGTGGCCGGGTGGAATGGTCATGAAGGGGGCATGGTCGAGCATGAAGGGGCGTGGTCGGGAGATAGAGAGGGGAGAGAGATAGAGAGTGGGGAGAGATAGAGAGAGAGGAGGGGAGAGAGTAGAGGTGGGGGGAGAGAGAGAGGAGAGGGGGGAGAGAGAGAGGAGGGGGGGGAGAGAGAGAGGAGAGGGGGGAGAGAGAGAAAAGAGGGGGGAAGAGAGAGGAGGGGGGGAGAAAGAGAGGAGAGGGGGGAGAGAGAGGAGGGGGAGAGAGATAGGAGAGGGGATGAGAGAGAGGAGAGGGGGGGGAGAGGAGAGGGGGAGATGGAGAGAGAGAGAGGAGGGGAGAGAGAGAGAGGATAGGGGGTGAGAGAGAGGGGGAGAGAGAGCTCAAAAGAGAGAGCTCAAAAGAGAGGGGGAGAGAGAGCACAAAAGAGATGGTGGAGAGAGAAAGCTCAAAAGAGAGGGGGATAGAGAGCGTAAAAGAGATGGGGGAGAGAGAGAGAGCAAAAGAGAGGGCAGGAGAGAGCATGAAGAGAGGGGGAGAGAGCGCAAAAGAGAAGGGGTGAGAGAGAGCGCAAAAGAGAGGGGGAGAAAGAGAGAGAGAGCAAAAGAGGGGGAGAGAGAGAGCACAAAAGAGAGGGGAGAGAGAGTAAAGGAGGGGAGAGATTGCAAGAGAGGGGGGAGAGAGCTCAAAAGAGAGGGGAGAGAGCACACACTTGGTCTTTTATATAATAGGATATGTAGCATACAGCCAGTAGGAGACATTTAATCTTTTGAGAGAAATAATTTGCTAAATATTTGCTAAATATTCAGAGTTAAATTGCATGGGAAGGGGGCAAATAAATAATGAGAGCATAAAAGAGGGGGGAGAGAGAGAGAGCAAAAGAGGGGGGAGAGAGCAAAAGAGGGGGAGAGAGAGAGAGCACAAAAGAGAGGAGGGAGAGAGAGAGAGAGAGGGGAGAGAGAGAGGGGGAGAGAGAGGAGGGGAGAGAGTGAGGAGAGGGGGGAGAGAGAGGAGGGAGGGAGAGAGAGAGAGGAGGGGGGAGAGAGAGAGAGAGAGAGAGAGGAGGGAGGGAGAGAGAGGAGGGAGGGAGGGAGAGAGAGAGGAGGGGGGAGAGAGAGGAGGGGGGAGAGAGAGGAGGGGGAGAAAGAGAGAAGGGGGGGAGAGAGAGAGGAGGGGGGCAGAGAGAGGAAAGGAAGAGAGAGAGGAGGGGGGAGAGAGAGAGGGGAGGGGGAGAGAGAAAGAGAGAGAGAGAGGAGGGGGGAGAGAGAAAGGAGAGGGGGGAGAGAGAGGAGGGGGGGAGAGAGGAGGGAGGGGGGAGAGAGATGAGAGGGGGTGGGAGAGAGATGAGAGGGGGTGGGAGAGAGATGAGAGGGGGAGAGAGAGTAGAGGGGGGGGAGAGAGAGAGGAGAGGGGTGAGAGAGAGAGGAGAAGGGGGGAGAGAGGAGAGGGGGGAGAGAGGAGAGGGGGGAGAGAGAGAGGATGGGGGGAGAGAGAGAGGAGATGGGGAGAGAGAGAGGAGAGGGGGGAGAGAGAGGAGAGGGGGGGGAGAGAGAGAGGAGAGGGGGGGAGAGAGAGGAGAGGGGGGGAGAGAGAGAGAGGAGAGGGGGGGAGAGAGCGTGAGGAGAGGGGGAAGGAGAGGTGGGAGAGAGGAGAGGGGGGAGAGAGATAGAGGAGGGGGGGAGAGAGAGAAGGAGAGGGAAAGAGAGAGGAGGGGAGAGAGAGAGGCTAGGGGAGAGAGAGAGGTGGGGAGAGAGCTCAAAAGAGAGAGCTCAAAAGAGAGGGGGAGAGAGAGCGCAAAAGAGATGGGGGGAGAGAGAGCTCAAAAGAGAGGGGGATAGAGAGCGCAAAAAAGATGGGGGAGAGAGAGAGCAAAAGAGAGGGGGGAAAGAGCGTGAAAAGAGGGGGAGAGAGCGCAAAAGAGAGGGGGAGAGAAAGAGAGCAAAAGAGAGGGGGGGAGAGAGAGAGCAAAAGAGGGGGAGAGAGAGAGCACAAAAGAGAGGGGGGAGATAGAGAGAGCAAAAGAGAGGGGGGAGATAGCGCAAAAGAGAGGGGAGAGAGAGAGCACAAAAGAGGGGGGAGAGAGAGAGCAAAAGAGGGGAAGAGAGAGCACAAAAGAAAGGGGGGAGAGAGAGAGAGAAGGGAGAGAGAGAGGGGGAGAGAGAGAGGAGGGGAGAGAGAGAGATCAGGGGAGAGAGAAAGGAGAGGGGGAGAAAGAGAGAGAGCGAGGAGGGGAGAGAGAGAGAAACAGAGGAGGGGGGAGAGAGAGAGAGAGGAGGGTGGGAGAGAGAGAGAGGAGGGGGTGAGAGAGAGAGAGAGAGAGGAGGGGGGAGATGGAGAGAGGAGGGGGGAGAGAGAGAGGAGGGGGGAGAAAGAGAGAGGAGGGGGGAGAGAGAGAGGAGGGGGGAGAGAGAGAGGAGGGGGGAGAGAGAGAGGAGGGGGAGAGGGAGAGGAGGGGGGAGAGAGGAGGGGGAGAGAGAGAGGGTAATTAGAGAGAGAGAGAGAAGGGGGGGAGAGAGAGAGGGGATGGAGAGAGAGGGGGAGAGAGAGAGGATGGAGAGAAAGAGCTCAAAAGAGAGGGGGAGAGAGAGTGCAAAAGAGATGGGGGAGAGAGAGCTCAAAAGAGAGGGGGAGAGAGAGCGCAATAGAGATGGGGGAGAGAGGGATCAAAAGAGAGGGGGGAGAGAGCGCAAAGAGAGGGGGGAGAGAGCGCAAAAGAGAGGGGAGAGAGAGAGCGCAAAAGAATGGTGGAGAGAGAGCAAAAGAGGGGGGAGAGAGAGCACCAAAGAGAGGGGGAGAGAGAGCAAAAGAGGGGGGAGAGAGAGAGCTCAAAAGAGAGGGGGAGAGAGAGCACAAAAGAGATGGGGAAGAGAGAGCAAAAAAGAGAGGGGGGAGAGAGCGCAAGGAGAGGGGGAGAGAGCGCAAAAGAGAGGGGGAGAGAGAGAACACAAAAGAGAGGGGGAGAGAGAGAGCAAAAGAGGGGGGGAGAGAGAGAGAGCACAAAAGAGAGGGGGAGAGAAAGCAAAAGAGGGGGTAGAGAGAGAGAGAGCACAAAAGAGAGGGGGGAGAGAGCGCAAAAGAAAGGGGGGAGAGAGCGCAAAAGAGAGGGGGGAGAGAGAACGCAAAAGAGAAGGGGAGAGAGAGAGCGCAAAAGAGAGGGGGAGAGAGCGCCAAAGAGAGGGGGGAGAGCGCAAAAGAGAGGGGGGGAGAGATAGCGCAAAAGAGAGGGGGAGATAGAGAGTGCAAAAGAGAGGGGGGAGAGAAAGAGCAAAAGAGGGGAGAGAAAGAGAGCAAAAGAGGGGGGAGAGAGAGAGCACAAAAGAGGGGGTAGAGAGAGAGAGAGCACAAAAGAGAGGGGGAGAGAGCACAAAAGAGAGGGGGAGAGAGCGCAAAAGAGAGGGGGGGAGAGATAGTGCAAAAGAGAGGGGGAGAGAGAGCGCAAAAGAGAGGGGGGAGAGAGAGAGCAAAAGAGGGGGAGAGAGAGAGCAAAAGAGGGGGGAGAGAGAGAGCACAAAAGAGGGGGTAGAGAGAGAGAGAGCACAAAAGAGAGGGGGAGAGAGCGCAAAAGAGAGGGGGGAGAGATAGCGCAAAAGAGAGGGGGAGAGAGAGCGCAAAAGAGAGGGGGGAGAGAGAGAGCTCAAAAGAGAGGGGAGAGAGAGCGCAAAAGAGATGGGGGAGAGAAAGAGAGAGCAAGGGGTGGGACCGCTGTGCTGCAAAAAAATGGCCCGTGTAAATGGGCTTTAGGACTAGTCTATCCATAATTGTTTTGATAGCTAACAGACATCAAAACAATGCATTGTATACTCATACTATGACCATAGCTAGCCTTGTGGTCTTTATTAAAAGGACGTTAACCACTCAAAATTCAATTTTCATAAAATTATTTCAATATATTCTTTCACTGCCTCCAAAATAGCTGAAATGCATCCTGCAGAATTCTAAACTACAACCCTGCAACAACAATCTTCACTGGCTTTTTCTATCCCCCCCCCCCCAAAAAAAAAAGAAAAACTTAATTGATATGAAAAATAAGGATTACAGGGAATGCAAAGAAACCACTGACATATATATACAATGTACTCATATAAATGATAAAAGAACATGTAAAGAGAAACAAAGATGTCTAAATACACTGCAGAGTATCCATTATTTCAAAGCATTAGTCATTCTGGTCTGTCAATATCACTGGCATTTATTGATCAGTGCATATACTTGAGTATATCTGCTCCTAGTTGGCCATGAAATTATCTAAACAATACTCTAGATGCTTTAAAAAAATATTTATTCTGTATGCAGATCTTTTGCAATGTAGTACTGAATTGCTAATATAAAATTCATACATAGTCATTCAATTCAATTTAGTTGAAGAAAACCTATTAGTCATCCTAACATGACAAGTCCCACAAATATATCTGAGACTATAAATATCATGCAGTTATTTATTGTTAATTAAAAGCAAATAATAATTAAGACAGGAAACAAAAATGCAATGAGTAGTACGTGACTTTGTATGATACCAGACTGTGAATGAATAAGGCAATTAACTATACAGTCCACAGCTAACTATGCAATCATTTTTTTTGTGCAATAATAAGGTGCTAAGACTAGGCTGACCATATTGCCGCTTTAAAAAGGGGTACATATGAAAAATACATGTGTCAGGGTTCTTTAAACAGCCCTGAAAACATCCCTGACATATGTATTTTACATATGTATCCCTTTTTAAAGTGGCAATATAGTCACCCTAGCTAAGACCATTACTGAGGTAAAATGTGGGCAAAGGGACACTGTAATCATTTGTTTCCTTTGTATTATCTAAAAGATAACATTTAATTTGTATTTATTTATTTTTAAATGCTCATTCTGTACATAATAAGCTTATACTAGCAGAGGTGTGTCCCTCTCGACCAGTAAAGAAAAGGGGGTTGTCCTGATCAGCCATTGAGGATTAGATGAAGTAGAAAACCAATACTACAGGATTAGTTACAATTTAAATTTTAACAGATTTATTTAAAGGGACAATTATAGAGAGTGATTGTGGACAATAATAGGACTGGGTAAGGAGTGTGTGCATTAAAACGTAATATTTATTAAGTATTTGTTAAAAAGGCTGGACCATGCCACCCAGCTAAAAAGAATATATACAAATAATACAGTCACTGCCTCCCCAAGGAACAGTATCGTATATCACTCGATCTTCCCCTATTAAAAGACTTAAATAAGAGAGACTAAAAAAAACAGAAAAATTGTATCTGGAGTATGCTATCTGCAGATATATCTATCAGCTATATATCAAGTGAACCCACAGGTTCCAACCAGCTGTATCCCAGAGATTCGGTTTTAAATTTACCCCCAACAAGGCCTTTGATAAAGCAGTGGCGAAACGCGCATCAGGAGTTCGCACTACCTCCTCTCACTTACTATCACTCGCTTAATTGTTGGCCTTAATTGGCACTATCTGCAGATAGCATACTCCAGATATAATTTTTCTGTTTTTTTTTACCCTTATTTAATATTATTGTCCACTATCACTCTCTTTAAGTGTGCCATATAATGCTTCTTTTCTTTCCTTATGTACTAAGTTAACATTTAAGTTAGCATTTTTGGCATTAGGCACTGCTCCACTTAGCTTACATGAGCTTAACTAAGGGGGATTTTCTTGAGGGTAATTGTTTATACCCTACCTTCCCTAGTTCACTCTAGGGGCTTTTTCAAATTATTTAAAGGGACAGTCTACTACAAAATGTTTATTGTTTAAAAATATAGATACTCCCTTTATTACCCATTCCCCAGTTTTGCACAGCAAACATGGTTATATTAATATACTTTTTACCTCTGTGATTACCTTGTATCTAG
Organism: Bombina bombina; assembly: GCF_027579735.1. Taxonomy (NCBI): domain Eukaryota; kingdom Metazoa; phylum Chordata; class Amphibia; order Anura; family Bombinatoridae; genus Bombina; species Bombina bombina. Next base: position 404,275,143 of record NC_069504.1, read on the forward strand.
CCTCTTTTGACAGCCCCTGATCACATGGCGATTTATTATCTATTGACTTGCATTTTAGCCAATTACTCATAAATAACCCCACAGACATGAGCACAATGTTTATCTATATGACTCACGTGAACTAGGAGTCTACTATTGTGAAAAACTAATAAAAAAAGCATGTGATAAGAGGCTGTCTATAGTGGCTTAGAAACAGGCAGAAATTTAGAGGTTTAAATATATAACATATATTAATTTAACAATGTTGGTTGTGCAAAGCTGGGGAATGGGTGGTAAAGGTGTTATCTGTCTTTTTAAACAATAACAATTTTGGTGTTGACTGTCTCTTTAAATTTGTTTGAGGCCTCGCTCCACAAGACTCTCCCCTAGTTTTGAAAGTTTCAAGTGCTCTTTAAAGACTCTACTGTTCAGGGACACATGCAACATACATTAATATTTTCTAACTTCAGTTTCTCTCCTCCTTTGTTATCAGTTTGAACCCCCTTAGCATGTAAGACCATGAGTCCAGATGTTTGTAGATCATCATGAGTGCTAACTACAACAGTGCCACTATTGGCAGGGCTTTGTTCTCTGCATATTATGCCTTTGTTTAGAGTGCTGCGGGATCTGTTGGCGTTCCACAAATAACTGATAATATTAATAATATTTTGCTGTTTCTAAATGCTGTTCTTTCATATGATTGCAAACTCCCAGCTGTCCTGCATTATATGGGATAAAGATCGAAGGTATGTCTGTTGTCTGTCCTGCAGTGTTAACCCTCCTGCCCACGACTTAACCAAACTCTGCAGAACACAAGCACCCCAGTCCTCCAAAAAATGAAGCTAGGCTGCCAGCAAAAAATCATCCTCACCCCCTTTCCCCAAATGACTCTGGGAAATGTTGGCATGTTCGTTTAAGGGAGACTATAAGCGATTTCTATGTAAAAGTATTGTGAAGAGAAGATGCTTATGAGCAATTGCACTGGTACTGAAAATAAGTTTTTGTAATGTAAGGTGAGTAAACCTTAGACTTGTAGCGTTGACGGGCTATGATCTCATCAATTGACTTTCCAGTGGGCTTACTACTAACCAGCGGCTTATAATTAATATAAATTATTGCAATGTGTATTGTTCACCATTTATGATTTTACCTTTTTCTTTTTTAAACTTCATTTTTGCAGTGTCAATTAAGAGGATGACATTTTCCCAGTTTCCACATGGGATAGTTTGTGAGTGGCTGTGTGTGGAGGCATTGCTGGTTCAGGCAATTACACACCAGTTGGAGGCGTTCTTGGTCAGGAAAATACATGACTGTTAGAGGCTTGCGTTGTTTGAAATGTAGTTTTCCTTACTTCCTTTTAGATTCTCCAACACCTTTTTGTTTTTCTGTGTGCCACAGTGCCTGTAGATTGTGAGTTCTGTGCAGGTGTTTATTTCCAAATGTACTTGTTTAAATGAAAAAGTATTGCTCTTTTTAAACTACTGCACTGCCCCAATGTATTTTGTTATGATAATGATGAAATTATTTGTCTAAGCAAATATGATGCCTCTCTCCATTGAGTATCAATTCTCAATTTCAAATGTGCATCATAAATTATAATAAATGGATGTCAAACCCCAACTTTTTCTTCATGATTCAGATAGAGCTATCTGCTATGTACATATGAAAGATAATTTTATTCCAATTTAACTATGGCCTAGATTTAGAGTTGGGCGGTAGCCGTGAAAACCAGCGTTAGAGGCTCCTAACGCTGGTTTTGGGCTACCGCCGGTATTTGGAGTTAGTCAGGAAAGGGTCTAACGCTCACTTTCCAGCCGCGACTTTTCCATACCGCAGATCCCCTTACGTCATTTGCGTATCCTATCTTTTCAATGGGATCTTTCTAACGCCGGTATTTAGAGTCGTGGCTGAAGGGAGCGTTAGAAATCTAACGACAAAACTCAAGCCGCAGAAAAAAGTCAGTAGTTAAGAGCTTTCTGGGCTAACGCCGGTTTATAAAGCTCTTAACTACTGTGCTCTAAAGTACACTAACACCCATAAATTACCTATGTACCCCTAAACCGAGGTCCCCCACATCGCCGCCACTCGATTACAATTTTTTAACCCCTAATCTGCCGACCGCCACCTACGTTATCCTTATGTACCCCTAATCTGCTGCCCCTAACACCGCCGACCCCTATATTATATTTATTAACCCCTAACCTGCCCCCCACAACGTCGCCGCCAGCTAGCTACAATAATTAACCCCTAATCTGCCGACCGCAAAGCGCCGCCACCTACGTTATCCTTATGTACCCCTAATCTGCTGCCCCTAACACCGCCGACCCCTATATTATATTTATTAACCCCTAATCTGCCCCCCTCAATGTCGCCTCCACCTGCCTACACTTATTAACCCCTAATCTGCCGAGCGGACCGCACCGCTACTATAATAAAGTTATTAACCCCTAATCCGCCTCACTCCCGCCTCAATAACCCTATAATAAATAGTATTAACCCCTAATCTGCCCTCCCTAACATCGCCGACACCTAACTTAAATTATTAACCCCTAATCTGCCGACCGAATCTCGCCGCTACTGTAATAAATGGATTAACCCCTAAAGCTAAGTCTAACCCTAACACTAACACCCCCCTAAATTAAATATAATTTAAATCTAACGAAATAAATTAACTCTTATTAAATAAATTATTCCTATTTAAAGCTAAATAATTACCTGTAAAATAAACCCTAATATAGCTACAATATAAATTATAATTATATTATAGCTATTTTAGGATTTATATTTATTTTACAGGTAACTTTGTATTTATTTTAACCAGGTACAATAGCTATTAAATAGTTAAGAACTATTTAATAGCTAAAATAGTTAAAATAATTACAAAATTACCTGTAAAATAAATCCTAACCTAAGTTACAATTAAACCTAACACTACACTATCAATAAATAAATTAAATAAAATACCTACAATTATCTACAATTAAACCTAACACTACACTATCAATAAATTAATTAAATACAATATCTACAAATAAATACAATGAAATAAACTAACTAAAGTACAAAAAATAAAAAAATATTTACAAACATTAGAAAAATATTACAACAATTTTAAACTAATTACACCTACTCTAAGCCCCCTAATAAAATAACAAAGACCCCCAAAATAAAAAAATGCCCTACCCTATTCTAAATTAAAAAAAGTTCAAAGCTCTTTTACCTTACCAGCCCTGAAAAGGGCCCTTTGCGGGGCATGCCCCAAAGAATTCAGCTCTTTTGCCTGTAAAAAAACACATACAATACCCCCCCCCAACATTACAACCCACCACCCACATACCCCTAATCTAACCCAAACCCCCCTTAAATAAACCTAACACTAAGCCCCTGAAGATCTTCCTACCTTATCTTCACCATACCAGGTTCACCGATCCGTCCTCGGAAGTCTTGATCCAAGCCTCGGAAGTGTTGATCCAAGCCCAAGCGGGGGGCTGAAGAGTGATGTCCATCCTCGGGCTGAAGTCTGGATCCAAGCGGCGGCTGAAGAACTCCATCATCGGGCTGAAGTCGGAAGTCCATCATCGGGATGAAGTCTTCTATCAAGCCGCATCTTCAATCTTCTTTCTTCTGGAGCGGAGCGGAGCCATCTTCTTTCCAACCGACGCGGATCCATCCTCTTCAACCGACGCCTACTCGCCGAATGACGGTTCCTTTAAATGACGTCATCCAAGATGGCGTCCCTCGAATTCCGATTTGCTGATAGGATTCTATCAGCCAATCGGAATTAAGGTAGGAATATTCTGATTGGCTGATGGAATCAGCCAATCAGAATCAAGTTCAATCCGATTGGCTGATCCAATCAGCCAATCAAATTGAGCTCGCATTCTATTGGCTGTTCCGATCCGATGGGTTAGATTAGGGGTATGTGGGTGGTGGGTTGTAATGTTGGGGGGGGTATTGTATGTGTTTTTTTTACAGGCAAAAGAGCTGAATTCTTTGGGGCATGCCCCGCAAAGGGCCCTGTTCAGGGCTGGTAAGGTAAAAGAGCTTTGAACTTTTTTAATTTAGAATAGGGTAGGGCATTTTTTTATTTTGGGGGGCTTTGTTATTTTATTAGGGGGCTTAGAGTAGGTGTAATTAGTTTAAAATTGTTGTAATATTTTTCTAATGTTTGTAAAAAAAAAATATATTTTTTGTAACTTAGTTCTTTTTTATTTTTTGTACTTTAGTTAGTTTATTTCATTGTAGTTATTTGTAGGTATTGTATTTAAATAATTTATTGATAGTGTAGTGTTAGGTTTAATTGTAACTTAGGTTAGGATTTATTTTACAGGTAATTTTGTAATTATTTTAACTATTTTAGCTATTAAATAGTTCTTAACTATTTAATAGCTATTGTACCTGGTTAAAATAAATACAAAGTTACCTGTAAAATAAATATAAATCCTAAAATAGCTATAATATAATTATAATTTCTATTGTAGCTATATTAGGGTTTATTTTACAGGTAAGTATTTAGCTTTAAATAGGAATAATTTATTTAATAAGAGTTAATTTATTTTGTTAGATTTAAATTATATTTAATTTAGGGGGGTGTTAGTGTTAGGGTTAGACTTAGCTTTAGGGGTTAATCCATTTATTACAGTAGCGGCGAGATTCGGTCGGCAGATTAGGGGTTAATAATTGAAGTTAGGTGTCGGCGATGTTAGGGAGGGCAGATTAGGGGTTAATACTATTTATTATAGGGTTATTGAGGCGGGAGTGAGGCGGATTATGGGTTAATAACTTTATTATAGTAGCCGTGAGATCCGCTCGGCAGATTAGGGGTTAATAAGTGTAGGCAGGTGGAGGCGACGTTGAGGGGGGCAGATTAGGGGTTAATAAATATAATATAGGGGTCGGCGGTGTTAGACGCAGCAGATTAGGGGTACATAGGTATAATGTAGGTGGCAGGGTGTACGGAGCGGCAGATTAGGGGTTAAATATAATATGCAGCGGTCAGCGATAGTGGGAGCGGCAGATTAGGGGTTAATAAGTGTAAGGTTAGGGGTGTTTAGACGGAGCTGAACGCGGCTTTTTTGCAGGTGTTAGGTTTTTTTTTCAGCTCAAACAGCCCCATTGTTTTCTATGGGGGAATCGTGCACGAGCACGTTTTTGAAGCTGGCCGCGTCCGTAAGCACCGCTGGTATCGAGAGTTGAAGTTGCGGTAAATATGCTATACGCTCCTTTTTTGGAGCCTAACGCAGCCATTCTGTAAACTCTAAATACCAGCGGTATTTAAAAGGTCCGGCCAGAAAAAAGCACGCGTAGCTAACGCACCCCTTTGGCCGCAAAACTCTAAATCTAGGCGTAAGTGTTTGGCATTTTGAGTTAAGCCATAAACATTACACTGTCTGAATACCAAAGTCTAACTTAGAGAAAACAACTGCAAGTCAACATTGGATTACTTATATATTATAACCCCTAACTGGGAGTGTAATTTCATCTGCTCTCTATGTTTACACAGCTTTTCTATAGCCACCATACACAAAATCAGCTATTTAAAATACCGAAATAAAGTTAAAGCAGCTATTTGTAAATGTGCCAACAGGCAAAACAGATCACAGAGCGCAAGGCTGTATTGTAGAGATTACCCTCCCACCTGATCCATCACACCCCCTGATCCCTACCTGATATCTTCTAACCAGCTCTCTTCCCTCCCTCACCCCAAACTGGTCACCACCATCTTAGGTACTGGCAGACAGTCTGCCAATGTGAAGTTTTTTTAAATTAATTTGTATTATTATTATTTTCTGCAATGTAGGTACCCCCTTACCTTTCCACCTTCCTGATCCCTCCCAAAAAGCTCTCTAACCCTCCCCCTTCTAACCATCCCAGGTATTGTCAGCTGCCTGCTAGTACCCAGTTTTCTATACATTGATCTTTTTATTTGCTAAAAAAAACAACTAGTGTAGCTGCCCCTCTTATTAACCCCATCTCCATGATCCAAACGATCTTTTTCCAACCCTCTAATTCCCCCTCTCCACTCTAGGGGCCCCCCTCCCTCCTTCTCCTTTCCTTTCCTTCCTTCTCCCTCCCACTCTCTGCATGGACCTCTCAACCACTACCCAATTCAAAGAGGGACACAGAGTGTCTGCATCGGTCTCTCTGAACTTTTATTTCTGCACTGTCCCACTTTTAGGACATGCAGAAATAGCGTTATTTTACCACTGTTAGCAATATTGCGGCAGAAAGAGGCCCAGCACAGCAGCGCCGTTAAGGAGTTAAAGTCACCTAATATGTTAATTTATTGCAAGACTGCACAAAAATCTTGTAATTTCAAAGGGCACGCTTATTACAAGTTGAAAATAAAAATGTTACGTTTCAACAAAACCCTACACGCATAAAATTTAACCAGAGGATATTGCATTCTTGGTTTTGCAGTAACCCCATTACATTTAATAGAACAGCAATCTTAAAATGCATCACAATAAGCCGCCTACTCTAATAACCTCTAAACTGCCACATAGCCCACGGCAATAAACTCCCAACACTATTAACCCCTAAACCACCACTTAGCCTACTGCAAAAAAAACACGTTACACTATTAACCCCTAAAACACCACATTCCTGCATCAATAAATATCCCATAATCTCCAAACAGCTAACCCCCAACACCTCTAACCTAACACCCCCAAGTTACAAAAAATAAAAAAAAACTATTGTTACAAAAAAAAAACTTTACTTATCAAAAATAAAAAACCCAACCAGTATTGTAAAACTAAAGTACCCTTAAAAAAAGTCCACCACTAAAAAAAAGCCTAAATTAACACTAAAACCTGAAAAGGGCATTTGTTGGGCAGTGCCCTAGTTGAAGTGATTACCTTTTTTGCAGAATAATGCACAAAAAAGTTATAAGGGCTCAAAGATTGGAGATCTTGGGTGTTAGAAAAAAAAGGCAAGCAAATGGCTTTAACACTGAAACATACATATACATACTGTATGTATTTGTATGTATATAGATATGTGTATTTATGTGTACATATATATTAATGTATTTATATGTGTATATATGTATTTACAGTCTTATAGGCAATCAAAGAAGTAGGATAGGATCCAGCTTTATGCAAATAAAATCCATCTTTATTGGCAAAGTTAAAACGCCAAGAGTGGCTCAGCGAACAGCATACATAGATAGTAAGCAAAAACCAGTGTGTGAGCGTGACACCACGGCTTACATGTTTCGGCGCTCAGCCGTAATCATAGCCATAGGTGTCATGCAGGTGAATGCAGGTTTAAAAAACTGTGTTACAATTGTGATTGGTTAAAAACAATAGATACAAAACACGCCCACACCAGGTAAAGAGTAATTTGATTAACCCTTAGTATCCAAGCTACGCTAGAGCAAGAGTACACACACTACAGTATATATATATTTCTAAAATAGAAAACTACTAAGACTAATATGAGAACATTGAGGAAAAATTGCCCTAACTGTCACAAATTATTTCTGCGCTAAATATCATTATAGTTAACAAGCACTAAAGCATCATGTATATATTTGCAGAATTCTCAAATGGCATAGTTAAAACTTGAGTTGAGTAATAATAATATCAGTTAACTAAAATAAGTTCTCTTACAGTATTATCTCTCTAAGGTATGTACCCCATTAAAGGATGTAGTTATGTGCTCGCATGTATAAATATACATACACTGGTACGTGCGATATACGCATATATGTTCACACAGCTTGCGGGGCAGACTGAAGTATAACCCTCAATACGTATGGAAGGATAGTTCAGAATAGATATTAAAAGTGCGAAACACATCTAAAATACATCTGAAAGTACCGAAAAAATGAGACAAAGGGATGGGATATAACAGAATAACAATACCCTTAGGTGAATAATATGTATATGGAGTAGTTTGAATATGAATGTTAATATTGATATTTTGAAGTTATTCCCAGAAATTGATCAAATCATATCTTGAGTTTAAACCCAATGGTAATCTGGTTTTTAGGGTGTATATCCAATATACTTCCCTTTTGGCAAGTATGTTATCCAGATTGCCACCTCTCTTGGGCACTTTAGCTTGTTCTATTGCTGCCCATTTAAATGAGTTTAAGCTACTATGATGTTTTGTGGCAAAATGTTGCACAAGTGGTGTGCTAGATGTACCCTTTGTAATAGTCGAAAAGTGTTCTCTAATACGGGAATTTATATCCCTAGAGGTTAACCCTATGTATTGAATATTACATAGGGTACATGTAATGATATATATAACGTTAGTGCTTTGACAATTTAAGCAAGATTTAATGGGATATGTCTGTCCTGTTATTGCTGAAGTGAATTCTTTAATAACCCATGCAAAATCACATGGTTTGCATTTCTTATGGCCACACTTAAACATGCCCAGATGATGTAACCATGAGCTAGTATGACTTGGAGTCTGTTTTAGTTCTGTGGGAGACAAAATGGAAGCCAAGGTAGGGCTCTTCTTGTAAGAACACCTAACACCTTGTTTTACAGTTTCAACCAACTTCTCGTCAGCTGCTAATAGCGGGAAATGTTTCCTAACTATGTCGCAGATTTGGGAATATTGTGTGCTAAAAGTTGTTACAAAATGAACACCTGAAAAATCTCTGTGTGTATTAGCAGGTTTATCTACCAAAAGTTGGTCTCTGTCCAGTTGGTCAACAGCTAATCTAGCCTGTCTAATATGGCTACGGGTATATTTCCTCTCTTTTAGTCTCTTCTCTAGACAAACAGCCTCCTGCACATAGTCCTCATTCTTTCTACAATTTCTTTTAAGCCGGGTAAACTGGCCTTTAGCAACAGCATATGAGGTATTTTTAGGGTGGCAACTAGAGGCGTGCAGGAGGGTGTTGCCTGAGATAGGTTTACGGTATACTTTTGATACAATGTTGCCACTTCTGTCACCTGTAAGGGACAAGTCTAGATAGTTGATGGAATGGCTGTCAGTGGTGTATGTAAAGCTCAAGTTTAAATTGTTTTCATTTATCATGTCAATGAAATTCTTAATGTCTGCAGGGGGACCTGACCATATAAGAAGTAGGTCATCAATATAGCGTTTAAAGAAACAAATGTGGGACCTGAATGTGTTGCTGTGGTCAAAGATGTTTTCTAGCTCCCATTTGCCAAGAAATAAATTGGCATAAGAGGGGGCATATTTCGCCCCCATGGCTGTGCCACATTTTTGTACATAGTATTTGCCTTCAAAAGTAAAAAAGTTGTGAGTCAATAGGAACTCCAGAATTCTTAGAATATATTTTTGAAAATCTGATGTATATTCAGTATGTGTTGCCAAATAATATCTTACTGCTTCAATACCCTTGTTGTGTGGGATCCTAGAATAAAGTGAGACTACATCAACTGAGAGCCAATGGTAGTTCATTTGCCATTTTATGTTAGTTAGAAGATTTAGTATGTGTTTTGAATCCCTCGTATATGAAGGTAGTAGGTGGACTAATGGCTGCAAAATAGCATCCAGCCACTGGGACAATCTTTCAAAGATAGAATCTATACCGCTGACTATAGGGCGGCCTTGTACGTTATGAAGGGATTTATGAACCTTAGGGAACATATGGAAAACTGGGATTCTTGGGTATTTTACATAAAGGTAGTCAGCTGTGTTTTCATCTAAGAAACCATGTTCAATGCCATCATCTAGTATATCAAATAGGAGCTTCTTATACTCATTTGTTGGATTTCTGGGAAGAATCGAGTAGTCAGTAGGGATGTTGAGTTGTCTGTGTGCCTCTGATATGTAATCCTGCCTATCAAGTACCACAACGGTACCCCCCTTATCTGATGGGCGGATTACTAAGTCAGATCTTTGCTGTAAAGACCTGAGTGCTTCTGTCTGTTTTTTAGTAAGATTTTTAGTTGTTCGTTCAGTGGTCTCTTTTAGTTTATGCAAATCAGATTCTACTCGTGCATGGAATGTTTCAATTATAGGTCCTCTGTTTTGTATTGGATAAAAAGTAGATTTATTTCTAAATGAGTGTGCCCTATTGAGTGTTCCTGATATTGTATTGCTCTCAATTGCTAAATTTTGTAGGGATATGAGGTCACATGTTTCTGAAAAGGTATTTATGCCTGTGATAGGTGTGGTGCAGGAGCTATCTGGTTCCAAAATGAGTGTCTCTTGAGCAGTATCTGCAAAATATTTTTTTAATGTGATATTTCTGACGAATTTGTTGATATCTATGAGTGTCTGGAATATATCAAAGTTTGTAGTGGGTGCAAACCCTAAGCCTAAAGATAGTACATCTATTTGATCTTGAGTGAGTGTAGCTGAAGATAAATTAACTACACTGTTCATTTGTATTTGGTCAGTGTGCGGTTTCCCCTTACTGGATATCTCTCTTGGTTGTTGGCCTGCATCCCCCCTATACCCTCTGTCTGGAGGTCCATAGGAAAAACCTGATTCAATAATGACATTTCCTGTGTTCCTGTATCTACTGCAAATGTACTAACTCGTTCATCTAGTCTATTGGTAGCAGTATATTTGGAGACAGTGTTTTTATCTTTGGGTTTCACTACTGTAGGTGCAGTATTAGTGCCTATAGTGTTAGGTACAACGGAAGTATTAGAAATATTAGAAATATTAGAAATGTTAGGGGCAATAGGAGGCTTTAGGATGCCTTGTTGTGAATTAGAGATAGTGTTGATCTGTGTCTCTATGTCCATTTCACCACCTGATGTGTATTCATCAGACGATCTGTCTGTATCACTGTCAGAAAAGCTGACCTGTTTTTGGTTACCCCTTCTATGTCTACGATTGCCCCTATGTTTGTTATGTTTGTTCTGTGGCAAGCTCCTTCTATAGTTGGAACGTTGTTTTTTGTTCCAAATATATACTGAATTTTTCTGATAATCGGTTTTATCCCGAATAAACTTGATATGTTTATTTTCCATTATGACTTGCTTGCCACGGGCCAAAGACTCTTGTAGTATTTTGTCAAATTTTGCAAAATTAGGGTCAACACTACGGTTATTTAACTCTATCTGAATAGTGTCTATCTCTTGCTTAATTAGATTAAGTTGCTGGGTTCTATATTGGATTAACAACAGCATTAATTGACATGAACATTCAGATAGTGCTGCATTCCATTTATCAACAAACTCAGTGTCCGTTGTATCAACATCAAAGGTAGGAAATTTAAAAATCCTTAGTCCTCTTGGGATCATTTGTGCTTTAAGATAGGATTGAAATGTCCAAATGTCCCATTGTGCTTTGGTCTCTTTAAATAACAAAGTCTCCACTGCATCAAATAAAGTGCTAAGTGAAAGTGTCCCCTTGTCCTCTGAAAATATTTTTTCACATTCTGTTGAAAAGTTACTTCGTGCTGTAGCGGGTCTCAGAGAAAAATATTGTGGTAGTGCTGTTTCTTCCATTGTTATAATGGTTAAATATTCGTTGCCAAAATGGATACTCAAAATAGAGATGAAAAAGCCCTTATAGTAATAAATAACAGCGAAAAGTTTCCCAAGGTATCGCCAGTAATACCCAAATAATAAAATGATATAGAGAAATGTGGGAAGTCCTCTTCTAATATGCAATATATAAGTGCAAGTGCAAGGTGCATACAGGTGAATACTGTTGTGTCCGGGACTTACCCTTAAGGAGCCTAACCGCCCCCGGAATCTGTGTATGCCGTGCAGTACCTCAGACAGGAAATCAAGGATGCCGGGGGACCTCCGCGGTCAAACCGAAATCGATTCGGTGGGCTGTCTGCTCCAAACCAACTGGCGAAATGTGAGAATCTCCAGCAGCGCTTCAGGCTAAACACAGGTGCACTGCGATGTCTGTTTGTGACGTTGCAGGATCTCTGGTAGGGGGGGCGGTGCTCTTGCTTCACCCGGGTTTTACAACAGTATGCTTCGTATGTAAGGGCTTTGAGCTGATCCAAACTGGTGCGATAAAGGCAATCAAAGAAGTAGGATAGGATCCAGCTTTATGCAAATAAAATCCATCTTTATTGGCAAAGTTAAAACGCCAAGAGTGGCTCAGCGAACAGCATACATAGATAGTAAGCAAAAACCAGTGTGTGAGCGTGACACCACGGCTTACATGTTTCGGCGCTCAGCCGTAATCATAGCCATAGGTGTCATGCAGGTGAATGCAGGTTTAAAAAACTGTGTTACAATTGTGATTGGTTAAAAACAATAGATACAAAACACGCCCACACCAGGTAAAGAGTAATTTGATTAACCCTTAGTATCCAAGCTACGCTACAGCAAGAGTACACACACTACAGTATATATAAGATAAATCCTTAGAAATGTGAACAAATTTCTAAAATAGAAAACTACTAAGACTAATATGAGAACATTGAGGAAAAATTGCCCTAACTGTCACAAATTATTTCTGCGCTAAATATCATTATAGTTAACAAGCACTAAAGCATCATGTATATATTTGCAGAATTCTCAAATGGCATAGTTAAAACTTGAGTTGAGTAATAATAATATCAGTTAACTAAAATAAGTTCTCTTACAGTATTATCTCTCTAAGGTATGTACCCCATTAAAGGATGTAGTTATGTGCTCGCATGTATAAATATACATACACTGGTACGTGCGATATACGCATATATGTTCACACAGCTTGCGGGGCAGACTGAAGTATAACCCTCAATACGTATGGAAGGATAGTTCAGAATAGATATTAAAAGTGCGAAACACATCTAAAATACATCTGAAAGTACCGGAAAAAAAAAAAAAAAAACATTAGTATATATGTACACATACAGTATAGAGACATATAAGTGCATGATATCCCTTTGCCATTAAGTAGATGAAAACATGATAAAACATATTTATGCAATATTCATATTTAATAAAGATTTTATCTATGTATTTACTATATTTTACATTTTCTAATGTGAATATGCTATGTTGTTTGCGCTATGGGTGTTTTTGTTTTTTCAACAATTTTTCTATGGGAAATGCGAAAATGTGATGGCATTTGCGCGATCTCTGGTTTTAGATTTTTCCCCCACTTTTTTTTCTCCATAGATTTCTATAGGGGATGCATGCACGCGAAAACTTAAGTTAGGTTTTTCGCGCTATTCGGGTTAACGCTTGCACAAAATACGTTTATTTTGGAACTTGTAATACAAACGCAACCCAAAAAGCTAAAAATTTAAATCCTAGCTGAGTTTTCGGGATCACGGAAAAAAAATACAGCTCCACTTACAACATTTCTAAAATGCATGTTATTTCACATTTTATTTGCAATATTTGAAATGCCACAACATTTGCAATCGAACTTTTAAATAGTAATTTAAAACACCATACATTTCAGTAAAAATATTTATATATTTCACTTTATGTGAACGCTCTCCAAAAGGTTAACCCTTTTACTACCTGGAGTTACAGAGAAGAGCTTGCCTAAAATACCAGAGCATTTTTACCATTTTTGCTATCACTCTATTTAAACAGAAATAGAGCTTTGTTTTTTGTTTTTTTATTTACCTGTCAAAACAATATATATATATTTTTAGTAGACAACCCAAGGTATTGATCAAGGCCCATTTTGGTATATTTTATGCCACCATTTCCCTGACAAATGCAATAAAAAAAAAAAAGTTAACTTTTTCACAGACTTTGAGTTTCTCATTAAAATTATTTACATACCACTTGTGCAATCATGGCACAAATGGTTGTAAAAGCTTCTCTGGGATCCCCTTTGTTCAGAAATAACAGATATTTATGGCTTTGACATTGTTTTTTGGTAATTAGAAGGTTGGTAATTGCAGCTGCGCACCACACTTCTATTATTCCCGGCAGTGAAGGGATTAATTAGGTAACTTGTAAGGTTCATTTTAACTTTAGTTTAGAGATTACCCTCCCACCTGACAGTTCCCATCCCCAGATCCCTACCTGATTCCTCCAAAACAGCTCTCTTCCCTCCCTCACCCCCTACTGGTCACCCCCATCTTAGGTACTGGCAGACAGTCTGCCAATGTAAACATTTAAGGCATTTTTTTTAAATATTTTTATTTTTATATATTTTAATATTTTCTGCAGTGTAGAATCCCCCTAACCCTCCAACCTCAATAATCCCTCCCAAACAGTTCTCTAACCTTCCCCCCTCTAACTAGTGCCGCAATCTTAGGTTTTTATTTGATTTATTTTCCTTTTGTGTAGTGGTTCCCCAATCCCCCCCCCCTGCGATTGCCAATTAGGGACCCCCCACACCCCTACCCAACCATTTTTCTGTAGCATAGCGCCCCTTCCCTCCCTCTTCCTTTATTTTTTATTTTCTGTAGTGTAGGGACCTCCCACTCACTTCCCCTCTGCGGCTGGGTCGACCTCCCGCCTCCCGGATTCCCTCCCACACCTCCCACCGCCACCAGTAGAATATTGTTACACACAATTGACTCAGACAGTGTCACTGGGGTCAAATTATCAAGCTCTGTACGGTGCTTGATGCCCTGTGTTTCGGCTTGCCGGAAACAGACGTTATGGAGCAGCGGTCTAAAGTATAAACTGTCCGTCTGCTCTGAGGCGGCGGACAGAAATCAACCCGATCGAATACGATCGGGTTGATTGACACCCCCTGCTAGCCGCCGATTCGCAGCAAATCTGCAGGGGGGTGACATTGCACTACCAGTTCACAAGAACTGCTGGTGCAATGATAAATCGATGTGCGACGGACATGATACGCTACATCGTATCATGTCCGTCCGCACAATAATAAATAGACCCCACTGTGTGAAATGATCTTGCATGTACCCTCATATGCAGGTAGATGCCTTAAGCTCAGGAACTCCAGCTCTCTGCTGTAAATTAAGCTTCCTGAAGCTTCTGACGTATACATACGTTGTGCCATTCGATAGCCAAATTACCGAACGACATATATACATACAAATGGCTGAAGGGGTTTAATTGCTAGCAAAACATATTTATATAGGACTATGTGAGTGACTATTAAAATATTTTTTCTCTAAAATTTAAGAGACTTTGCACTTAAAGAGATAGGGCTAGAATTAAGATTTTTGCTCTAGTCGGGTTGCGCTGATAATAGACGTTGAAAGAAAACTTTTATTTGCTCCATTAGTAACCTGACTAGAGCAAACATTCTAACTTAGAATATCGCATGGGCATTCACTAATTCCCCCATAGATGTCAATGGAGAAAAAAAGTGGAACAAAAGCACCCCACTATCGTGCAAACACTATAACATATTCTCATTAGAGCTAACCTAACATGAAAACATGAATATTTCATATTCCAATGTTTTCTAAACGAAATATGTTCTATTTATTCATAAATGCATATTTCTAAATATATTTAAACAGATATATATGTATATATATATATAAAATTAAATATAGATAGATAGATAGATGATAGATAGAGATAGATAGATAGATAGATAGATAGATGATAGATAGATAGATAGATAGATAGATAGATAGATAGATAGATAGATGATAGATAGAGATAGATAGATAGATGATAGATAGATAGATAGATGATAGATAGATAGATAGATAGATAGATAGATAGATAGATGATAGATATAGTTATATCCATTTAGAAATACTTAAAACATATTCTGCTATGTACAGAACACTGAAATGTGAAGTATTTACAGCAAATACATAGTTAATAATTTAAATAAATATAAATATTGCATGAATATGTTTTTACATGTTTTCATCTACTTAACCGGAAAAGGTTCTAATGCACTTATATATGTATATATATATATATATATACAGTATATATATATATATACTGTATATATATATATATATATATATATATATATATATATATTTATATGTGTATACAGTATATGTTTGTAAATACATTGATAAACATATAAATACATTAATACATATGTACATATATAAATATATATATATATATATATATATATATATACTGTATATACATACATACATACATATGCATTATAGACATGTATATGTATGTATCACAATGTTAAAGACCTTTGGCGGCTTTTTATTACTAACGCAAGATCTTATAGCTGTGAGCCCTTATAACTTTTGTGTGCAATATTTTTTATTATATATATATATATATATATATATATAAAATATATATAGTGAAGATTAGATTAGCCGTGTTAGTGCAGTAGATAAGATGCTTAAAAAACAAGTATTGCAGTATGCAGTGATACATTTTTTATTGGACTAACATACGGCTAGATTTAGAGTTTTGCGGCCAAAGGGGTGCGTTAGCTACGCGTGTTTTTTCCCCCGCACCTTTAAAATAACGCTGGTATTGAGAGTTCTCTGAAGGACTGCGTTAGGCTCCAAAAAGGGAGCGTGCAGGCATATTTACCGCCACTTCAACTCTCAATACCAGTGTTGCTTACAGTAGCGGCTAACTGGAAAAATGTGCTTGTGCACAATTCCCCCATAGGAAACAATGGGGCAGCTTGGGCTGAAAAAAAAACTAACACCTGCAAAAAAGCAGCGTTCAGCTACTAACGCAGCCCCATTGTTTCCTATGGGGAAACAGTTTCTAAGTCTGCACCTAACACTCTAAAATGTACCCCGAGTCTAAACACCCCTAACCTTACACTTATTAACCCCTAATCTGCCGCCCCCGCTATCGCTGACCCTTGCATATTATTTTTAACCCCTAATCTTCCTCTCTGGACACCACCGCAACCTACATTATCCCTATGAACCCCTAATCTGCTGCCCCTAACATAGCCGACCCCTATATTATATTTATTAATCCCTAATCTGCCCCCCCAACGTCGCCGCTACCTAACTACACTTATTAACCCCTAATCTGCCGACCGGACCTCGCCGCTACTCTAATAAATGTATTAACCGCTAAAGCTAAGTCTAACCCTAACCCTAACACCCCACTAAGTTAAATATAATTTTATTCTAACAAAATAAATTAAATCTTATTAAAAAAAATTAATCCTATTTAAAGCTAAATACTTACCTGTAAAATAAACCCTAATATAGCTACAATATAAATAATAATTACATTGTAGCTATATTAGGATTTATATTTATTTTACAGGCAACTTTGTATTTATTTTAACTAGGTACAATAGCTATTAAATAGTTATTTACTATTTAATAGCTACCTAGTTAAAATAATTACAAAATTACCTGTAAAATAAATCCTAACCTAAGTTACAATTAAACCTAACACTACACTATCAATAAATTAATTAACTAAACTACCTACAATTACCTACAATTAAATCAACTAAACTAAAAACACAAAAAGAAACAAACACTAAATTACAAAAAAAAAGATTACCAGAATTTTAAACTAATTACACCTACTCTAAGTCCCCTAAAAAAATAACAAAGCCCCCCCAAATAAAAAAAATGCCCTACCCTATTCTAAAATAAAAGTTAACAGCTCTATTACCTTACCAGCCCTTAAAAGGGCTTTTTGCGGGGCATGCCCCAAAGAAATCAGCTCTTTTGCCTGTAAAAAAAACATACAATACCCCCCCAACATTACAACCCACCACCCACATACCCCTAATCTAACCCACCCAAACCCCCCTTAAAAAAACTAACACTAAGCCCCTGAAGATCCTCCTACCTTGTCTTCACCCAGCCGGGTACCATCCGATCCATCCAGAAGAGGGTCCGAAGTCTTCATCCTATCCGTCCAGAAGAGGTCCTCCAGAGGGTCCGAAGTTTTCATCCAGGCGGCATCTTCTATCTTCTTCCATCCGGAGCGGAGCGGGTCCATCTTGAAGCAGCCGGCGCGGATCCATCCTCTTCTTCCGCCGTCCTAACACTGAATGAAGGTTCCTTTAAATGACGTCATCCAAGATAGCATCCCTCGAATTCCGATTGGCTGATAGGATTCTATCAGCCAATCGGAATTAAGGTAGGAAAAATCTGATTGGCTGATTGAATCAGCCAATCAGATTCAAGTTCAATCGGATTGGCTGATCCAATCAGCCAATCAGATTGAGCTTGCATTCTATTGGCTGTTCCGATCAGCCAATAGAATGCAAGCTCAATCTGATTGGCTGATTGGATAAGCCAATCTGATTGAACTTGTTTGTTTCTTTTTGTAATTTAGTTTAGTTGATTTAATTGTAGGTAATTGTAGGTAGTTTAGTTAATTAATGTATTGATAGTGTAGTGTTAGGTTTAATTGTAACTTAGGTTAGGATTTATTTTACAGGTAATTTTGTAATTATTTTAAAAAAAATAAATATAAATCCTAAAATAGCTACAATGTAATTATTATTTATATTGTAGCTATATTAGGGTTTATTTTACAGGTAAGTATTTAGCTTTAAATAGGATTAATTTTTTTAATAAGATTTAATTTATTTCGTTAGAATAAAATTATATTTAACTTAGGGGGGTGTTAGGGTTAGGGTTAGACTTAGCTTTAGCGGTTAATACATTTATTAGAGTAGCGACGATGTCCGGTCGGCAGATTAGGGGTTAATACTTGAAGTTAGGTGTTGGCGATGTTAGGGAGGGCAGATTAGGGGTTAATACTATTTATTATAGGGTTTGCAAGGTGGGAGTGAGGCGGTTTAGGGGTTAATACATTTATTATAGTGGCGGCCAGGTCCGGTCGGCAGATCAGGGGTTAATAAGTGTAGGTAAGGTAGCGGCGACGTTGGGGGGGGTTAATAAATATTATGTAGGTGTCGGCGATGTTAGGGGCAGCAGATTAGGGGTTCATAGGGATAATGTAGGTGGCGGCGGTGTACGGTCGGCAGATTAGGGGTTAAAAAAATTTATTAGAGTGGCGGCAAAGTGGGGGGACCTTGGTTTAGGGGTACATAGGTAGTTTATGGGTGTTAGTGTACTTTAGAGCACAGTAGTTAAGAGCTTTATAAACCGGCGTCAGCCCAGAAAGCTCTTAACTCCTGACTTTTTTCTGCGGCTGGAGTCTTGTCGGTAGAGGGTCTACCGCTCACTTCAGCCAAGACTCTAAATACCGGCATTAGGAAGATCCCATTGAAAAGATAGGATACGCAATTGGCATAAGGGGATCTGCGGTATGGAAAAGTCGTGGCTGGAAAGTGAGCGTTAGACCCTTTCCTGACTGACTCTAAATG
The DNA here is from genome assembly GCF_027579735.1 of Bombina bombina. Lineage (NCBI taxonomy): Eukaryota > Metazoa > Chordata > Amphibia > Anura > Bombinatoridae > Bombina > Bombina bombina. The sequence goes on from NC_069504.1 coordinate 404,294,181, forward strand.
CCAGCGGGAGGTAAAAACCAGCGTTAGGACCCCTTAACGCTGGTTTTGATGGCTAACGCAGAACTCTAAATCTAGGCGATAATATTTCAAAGACAAGCTTTCAAGAGTTTTCCTCTCTTCCTCAGGTCTGAAGCAATATTGATCAATCTGATATAGATACACATCACATACAACAAATGGAAGGGAGGGGGGTGAGAGGGGTGTCATAAAAAGCAGAGTATGTGTCTGAAGGAGAAAATAGCTGAGAATAGCCAGAAAGAGTAAATAAACAGAGGAGAGTAAATAGGCAAGATGAGAGGAAAAACAAATGGAAAAAGAAACCAATATAGGACAATAAGATGAGAGATTATAGAAAGTTATGGTAGTATGTGAAAAAGCCAGAGTCTACATTAAGTCCTTCATTTCTGGTGTTGAAATGTGTGATCTTTTTCATCTCAAACATCTTTCGTTCATGAGCGTCTTTGAAATTCCCTTTAAGAACTTTAATTCTGAGGTTAAGGATGGAGTGACCAGTCTGGGTGAAGTGATGACCAACAGGGATACAATATTCATTGTCCTTGTGGTTTTTGATCGAGTGTCTGTGTAGATTCATTCTGAGATGCAGCTTTAGGCCAGTTTCTCCAATGTGGCAACCTCTGTCACACGCTGTACACTGTATCATGAACACCACATTAGCAGATGAGCACGAATAGGAACCTTTAATATTATACGATGTGTTATTGTGTCTGGCTGTGTTGTTGTCACATATATGTTGACACAGTTTGCAGAGTGATTTGTTGCATTGTGCAGTGCCATTCTGTGTAAGCTTCTGTTCTGTGGTTAATTTGCTGCGGACCAATCTCTGTCTCAGGTTAGGGGGTTGTTTGAATGCTAGTATGGGGGTTCAGGAAATATTTTTTTGAGTGTGGGGTCCTCTGAAATTAGTAGTTGTAGCTCTTTAATAATTTTGCGTACAGCGACATATATTTTCTTACACGTTGTAAGAAAATGTATCTAATCCCTAATGGACTTCGAATTAAGAACCCACTTTCTACTACCCACAACTCACCATATGCTGAGAAATTTTGCAGACAGACTAGTGAGAAACTACGCAACAACCTAATTCACCAACTATATGACAGAAAACAAAAATTACTCTGTCATATGCAGTCCTTATTTCAAGATCTTCAACAGGTTACATCTGAAACCAAAGCAATGGAAAGAGAAATGGATTACTTCTACAGGAAACAACAACATAATCTCATCAGGAAAAAGAATAAGAAACTGGCTGGCGTCACACAGCACAAAGAAAGCCCTAATGAAAGATCAACTGATTGCTCCATTGAAAACAGCTTACTCCAACCAGAACCACCAATGACCCAAACCAAACTGAGTCTGCTAACTACCAAGAACAATTCACAGACAATACTGGGATTATAAACCTCTCTAATTATCAACTTTCAATACATGAAAAATCAGTCTTATCCAAGGGGCTAACATTCTGTCCTAACACAAATCTGGATCACATCCAGTTATATTCAGACTTGGAAGATTTTTTCAGAAGATTGAGACTTAATGAATCATTTTATGCCAAAAAAACACCACTCTTAACCAGGATATTAATGGCAGGAAAAAGAACAAAGATTTTACACCGACAGCAGGACGTAACATCAAATTGGACAGTTACATTGAAAGTTTTCACCTGAGAGTGGCATCCCTATTCACCACACAAGAGAAAAAAATTGCTTACAACCTCTCACATATGGAAAGAAATACCTTGAAAAACTTGATGAATAATAAAAACATCATCATCAAGCTGGCAGACAAGGGTGGATCAGTAGTTATCATGAACACCCAGGACTACACTACAGAAGGTTAAAGACAGTTGTCTGATGTAAACTACTACAAAAAACTGGACACGGACCCCACCAAGGAATATTCAGCTAAACTCACAAAACATATCAAAACTTTTCCTAAACACATACAGCAAGAATTAGAAAATCTGGTACCTTCCAATCCTCAGATGGGTACTTTCTACATGCTGCCCAAAAACCACAAGCCAGGAAACCCAATATGCCCCATTATAACAGGTATGGGAACACTCACTGAACAAATATCTTGCCTAATAGAAAACATTCTTAAGCCTCTTGTTATTAACACTGATAGCTTTATACAGGACACTACAGACTTCCTTAATAAACTTAACCAGATAAATTAACTACCTGGAAACACTATACTAGTTACTATGGATGTGGAATCCTTATAGAGAAACATCCCACATAAGGATGGTATTGAGGCCTGCAGTAAATTTCTCTCATCCCACCAACCAACACACAAATATGATAGTGCAACTATTGCCCAGCTTATAGAATTCATACTCACACAAAACTATTTCAGTTTAAAAAAATATTACTACCTACAGATGACAGGGACGGCGATGGGCACAAAAATGTCACCCCAATACGCTAATCTTTTCATGGCTCACCTAGAATACAGATTCTTATGTACTCAGCCCCACAAACCTTATACATATTGTCGTTACATTGATGATATATTCATAATATTGACAGAAGGAGAAGAAAGCCTTTAAGATTTTCACAAATCATTTAATTCATTTCACCCATCAATAAACCTTAAAATGGACTTTTCAAATCATAGTGTGAATTTCTTTGACTGCACAATAACTGTCACCAATGGCATCCTTCATTCATCTATATACAGAAAACCCACAGAAAGGTACAGATACCTTCACAATTCCATCTTCCATCCCAATCACACCAAACAAGGTATCATCTACAGCCAAGCTATCAGATATCACCGCATTTGCTCTGACACAAAAGACAGAGATCAGCACCTGAGTACACTGTCAGAGTTATTTAGGCAAAAGGGCTACAAGGAAAGGACAATATCTAAAAAAATCTAATCTGCTCTAAAAATACCACGGGAAAGGCTCCTACAATACAAAGAAAAGGAAAACAAAACAAGAACCCCTCTAGTAGTCACTTACAACCCTACTCTGGAAGGAGTACGCAAAATTATTAAAGAGCTACAACCACTAATTTCAGAGGACCCCACACTCAAAAAAATATTTCCTGAACCCCCCATACTACCATTAGATATAGATACATATATATATAAATATAAATATATATATATATATATATATATATATATTTGTATAGATATACTCCTATAAACACATAAATACACATAAACATATATACATATATATATATATATATATATATATATATATATATATATACATACACACACATTATAGCCCTTTACAGTCAAATACTTTGTCATATACCATTTACCTTTTAACCCTTTTAAAAATGTTATTAATATTTATATTAAATATTTTTATCAGGCACTGTATATATGAGTGTAATACTTTATTTCAGGGGCCTATCTATCAAGCTCTGTATGGAGCTTGAAGGCCCGTGTTTCTGGCGAGCCTTCAGGCTCACCAGAAACACCAGTTATGAGGCAGCGGTCTAAAGACCGCTACTCCATAACCTGTCCGCCTGATCTGAGGAGGCGGACAGACATCGCCACAAATCAACCTGATAGAATATGATCGGGTTGATTGACACCCCCCAGCTAGCAGCCGATTGGCCGCAAATCTGCAGGGGGCGGCATTGCACCAGCACTTCACAAGAGCTGCTGGTGCAATGCTAAATTTGGAGAGTGTATTGCTCTTCGCATTCAGCGAAGTCTGTCGGACTGTTGGACCCTTAATGTTTAATGTTGTGCTTGGTGAAACTTTTTTTAACTCTTATACTTTACATACTTGAGGCAACTGTATACTTTCAACTTGTAGTAAGTTAGCACGGTCGCAGAGTTGCTCATTGCAAACACCACTTGTAATCTAGCCAGAACACGTAATGAAATAGTTCAGCTTTTTTATTATGCCATTTCAAGCAAAGTTAAATAACTTGTTACAAATGTAATTGATAATCATTTATTCCAATGTGTTTATTTAAATATCTTACTTATGCTCATTTAAGCATAGATTTGTTTGTGCTATCCCCACCCAAAAAACGTATTTAGTTTCTTTTGTAACATAGACTGTAACAAATAGGCATTTTCTTTATTCAGCACTGTAACTTTTTGGTATTTTATAAATAAACCCCTTATAATTATCATTAAAAATAAAATTTATGTTTTCTTTTTTACTTCTACAGCCAACTGATCATACAGAAAACGCTAAGCAATTTTACAACTTTAATTTCAATGCAAATTACTTTATGAATCTAGTAAATGTTGTTGTTTTTTTACAGAAAGAGAAAAATGGAAAAAAAATACACATGCTGATTTGTTATTTGGAGTAAAAAAAAACAAATAGAGCAATTTTGACTCTGCTTTAAAAGGTAGATTTCTTGGATTTAATTTTAAAAATGCCATTTGGCATATATTTGAACAAATGTTTCTGCTTTAAATAATGGTGATAAAGATACATTTTATGGCCTTATCACCGTACCACGTAAAGTTAGGGATAGGTAAATTTAAATTTTTTCTTGTGCTAGTTCCTTTAAATAGTTCAGAGTTGATTATAATTAAAGAAAAAAAAATACTAGTGTATCTAAAATGGTAATATAATTTCTGCTCCTAAATGTTCACTCACTGTATAAAAATATCTGTGAATTTGTTGCATATGCTGCTTACATTAGACAATCACTATCGATTAAACTGCAGCAAAAGTTCTTAAATTAGATCTGCAAATTCTTGCATTACTGTGGATTCCATAATAAAGTGTCAGCATGGGGAGGGGTCTTTGTTTTTTTTATTATTGCATAGACTCTTCAGACAGTGGCTAAATGTTTGCTAAGCTCTTTAGCTTTGGGCTGTGAGCAGGGAAAGTAATTCTGAAGACCTAATCACATCTGGAATACATCAGCTCTTCTCCTGGGTAGTATTACAGTAACCAATTATCTGTAGATCAGCAGACAGCAGACTTTAAAGCCCATATTAGTGAGCTAGGGATAGGGAAAGAGGAGAGAGTACAGGAGATGAAAAGGAAGGTTAGAGTCTTATCGTGCTAATGAAATCAACCTGACAACCCTGCCAAGCTGCTGGGGTTTTGCAGCATCTAGTGAGGAAAGAGCACTCACAACAAAGGCTCCCAAGTCAAACAGTCAATAGACACGCAGATATGAAAACTGCAAGAGGTCTCCTGAATGGAGATTTATGGATACATAGACTGCTGGTCACCCTTAACATGAATCTGTGAGCCTTTCAGGATAATGACATGTTGAAGTGTTTTGATTGCCGTGTCAAGATTTTCAAAAAAGTTCTTAAATGTGCCCACAGAGCACCCCAAGTGTGCTCTAACATACAATTAACAAGACGAAAGTCAAACTTATTTAAATCTCTGGCAATTGTTCATTTTTTTAGTTTTTCATCTTCTTGCAAAACATCTCATGCCAAGTACTTGGCATTGTTACATTACTTAAGATTAATTGACAGAAAGAGAGAACTATCTGTTCAGCATTCTTTCTGAGTTACAGGACTGCAGAATATTAGTTATTTCATTGCAGCTGTACACCATTCATCCAAAGCAGCAGTTTATTAGGTAAATTATCAGTAATATTTCAGTCATGTCATATTTTTATTCACCCAGAATTTAGTCATATCACCCAACTGATTGCACATCATGCATCTTAAGCAGGAGTTTATTGTATTCATCATCAGTAATTTTACACAATTGTCATCTTTATTCATTTTATTTACCTTGATTTGTAGTCATATCACCTAACTATAATACATTCAATGGATTAGCATTCATTTAAAGTGATGGTAAACTTTGCACTGTTTCGCAATGTAATATTGTAGTATTTTTACAATATTAATATTATTAATAATATACCACAGCTCCCGGGATTTTAATTAAGGGGAAGCACAGAGGACTAATACATAATAATATTAGCCCTACTGGTGTATGGGGACCCCAAATTAAAAGAATATATAAAAAAGAAGGGAAAAAAATAGGGAGGTCCTAATCCAGCACTAACTATTCCAACCCTACAATTCAAACTAGGAAGATGTTATCTTAAGTGACAAGAAAGAGTCCATATTAACCAATATTACACTCTTTATTAATATCAAGATCATAATTAAAATTCCAAAGGATACCTTAAAACTCTATGGGCTAGATTACAAGTGGAGAGCTATTACAAGTGGCTGGTTATTGCTATTGGGAGCTTGCGGTAGCACAGCTTCTAATGCAAAAATGCTTATAATGCTTATAAAATTAACCAGACATCATTTATAAATGTCCCCAAACTTAAATGTTAGGGTTTTTTTATGTTTTTTTTAAATGTAGCATTTTTGGGGGCTAACGTTGGTGAGGTGTTAGAAAAAAAATGTCACTAGGATGTGCCTTTATATTGCAGTCTATGGGAACTGTGTGTTCCCTGTAAATATATATGTATATAGTCATATAATTAAATATTTACACTTTGCTGCCATCTCTGCGCTACTTACCCCATTTGATGCGCTAGGTACTCATGCCGTGTCATGGCTTGAGAACAAGGCTCCTATTGGAGCCTATGGAAGCGCACTCTCATGAGCTCAATGCTTGCATTCACATTGTGTCAATTTGTAATACCAGCGCACATTAGCGTGCGCTGGTATTACTCAGTGGGGGACAAATATCGCTTTCACAAAAGCAATATTTAGTAGCGCTGCACTTGTAATTTGGCCCTATATAAAATGAACCTGCAATACCAAATACTAATAAGATATAAAGTTAGGCATTCTTGATCATGTTCACATAGTCCACGATAATCCATAAAAGTTCACACGTGTGTTTTTAATCCTAAACAGTTATTCACATCCAGAGGCCATAGTTAGTAAATAATGGCCATTATTAGTAGCAGGCAAGTAGCGCTATAATGAAGAGTTTAAAGTGCCCTTGCGATGCGTAAAACAAATTTTCAGGCAACAGTCCTCTCAGAGTGGAAAGCAATTTATGTAGCGCACCATATCATTAGAATCTGAGCTCTTAGCAAAACACTCACTGGACCTATGCTGTCTTCCGCTGCGGGAGTGGCATCTCACACCACCGCTCCTCTGGATCAAATGCAGCTCTTTACGGTCCTCCCAGAGCTATCCATTCATTGGACTATGATATTACAATATTAATAGTATAAAGTTGGTTATAAATTATTATTCTACCCTAATAGTTTTTACATACATCTTTACTAATACCACCCTTGCATTTCTTTTTTACTCGCTATTCTCTATGAAGTCTCCTGGTATTTGTTAAAAGCATGAACAAGACAATCATGAAAATGCATGCGCATTACAGAAAGTAAGACAAATAATAAGAGAGAGAGATGTGGTTAGAGGTTATGACAATTAAATTTAAATGTAAGGTGAAACTAACATAAAGTGACTGATTTTTTGCAATGTATTTGTGTATTTTTGTGTATATATGTATTTACAGACATATATACACATATAAACACATTAATGCATATGTACACACATATAGACATGTATAAGAGTGCATTTGAGCCATTTGCCGTTTGCAGTTAAAGTTAAAGTGATGGTAAATCCGAGCAACAAATAAAGGGGATTTTTAGTCATGAAGTTTAAAATACTTCCTGCTTAAAGTTCCTTTATTTGTCTGCAGCGTATGCCGCACAGAGCGCCTCAGGCCACCCATGGCAGAACACTATTTTTTAGTGAGGTGATCCTAGCCAATAGCGTGCTAGCTAACCGGCATAATGCCAGCTGGGCCACACAGTTATTGGCTAAAAGGTGGAAATGTCACCTAATTGAAAAAAAAAATAGCGTTCTGCTGCGGGGAGCATGAGGCACTCAGCACGGCATACAATAGAGGCAAATAAAAGAACTTTCAGCATAACTGAAAGTCCCCTTTAGTTGTTGCACTGGTAAATCCTAGCATTTTTAAAAACACTAGGGCCTAGATTATGAGTTTTGCATTAGAAGCTGTGCGGTGCTAATGAGCAGTTTTCTCTCACCGCTCACTTACATGCAGCGCTGGTATTACGGGTTTTTATAAACCTGTCGTTAAAAGACAAAAAGTGAGCGATGAGCAAAATTTTGCTCCAAATTTAACTTCAATACCAGCGCTGCTTAAGTCAGCGGTGAGCTGGTCGTACGTGCTCATGCACGATTTCCCCATAGGAATCAACGGGGAGAGCCGGTTGAGAAAAAGTCTAACACCTGCAAAAAAGCAGTGTAAAACTCAGTAACGCAGCCCCATTGATTCCTATGGGGAAACTAAAGTTATGTTTACACCCAACACCCTAACATGAACCCAGAGTCTAAACACCCCTAATCTTACACTTATTAACCCCTAATCTGCCACCCCCGACATTGTCGCCACCTACATTATATTTATTAACCCCTAATCTGTCGCTCCGGACACCGCCGCCAACTACATTATACTTATGAACCCCTAATCTGCTGCCCCCAACATCGCTGACACCTACATTATATTTATTAACCCCTAATCTGCCGCCCCCAATGTCACCGCAACCTACCAACACTTATTAACCCCTAATCTGCCACCCCCAACGTCGCCGCCACTATAATAAACATATTAACCCCTAAACCGCCGCACTCCCGCCTCGCAAACAGTAGTTAAATATTATTAACCCCTAATCTGCCATCCCTAACATTACCGCCACCTACCTACATTTATTAACCCCTAATCTGCCACCCCAATGTTGCCGCCACTATACTAAATGTATTAACCCCTAAACCTAAGTCTAACCCTAACCCTAACACCCCCCTAACTTAAATATAATTTAAATAAATATAAATAAATATTAATATTATTACCTAAATAATTCCTATTTAAAACTAAATACTTATCTGTAAAATAAACCCTAAAATAGCTACAATATAACTAATAGTTACATTGTATCTAGCTTAGGGTTTATTTTTATTTTACAGGCAAGATTGTATTTATTTTAACTAGGTAGAATAGTTATTAAATAGTTATTAACTATTTAATTACTACCTAGCTAAAATAAATACAAAAGTACCTGTAAAAGAAAACCTAACCTAAGTTACAATAACACCTAACACTACACTGCAATTAAATAAATTAACTAAATTAAATACAATTACCTAAATTAAATTAAATTAAATTAGCTAAAGTACAAAAAAAACCCTCACTAAATTACAGAAAATAATAAAAAAATTACAAGATATTTAAACTAATTACACCTAATCTAATAGCCCTATCAAAATAAAAAAAGCCTCCCAAAATAAAAAAAAACCCTAGCCGAAACTAAACTACCAATAGCCCTTAAAAGGGCCTTTTGCGGGGCATTGCCCCAAAAGTAATCAGCTCTTTTACCTATAAAAAAAATACAAAAAACCCCCAACAACCCCCCCCCCCCAAATAAAATACTAACTAAAAAAACCTAAGCTCCCCATTGCCCTGAAAAGGGAATTTGGATGGGAATTGCCCTTAAAAGGGCAGTTAGCTCTTTGTGGCCTAAAGTCCCTAACCTAAAAATAAAACCCACCCAATACACCCTAAAAAAAACTTAACACTAACCCCCTGAAGATCGACTTTAGTTCTGAAGACCAGACATCAATCCTCAAGGAAGCGGCAGAAGTCTTCATCCAACCGGGCCGAAGTCCTCAACGAAGCCGGGAGAAGTCTTGATCCAAGCCAGGCAAAGTGGTCCTTCAGACGGGCAGAAGTCTTCATCCAGACGGCATTTTCTATCTTGATCCATCCGACGCGGAGCGGGTCCATCTTCAAGACATCTGACGCGGAGCATCGTCTTCATCCGACGGACTAATGACAAATGAAGGTACCTTTAAGTGACGTCATCCAAGATGGCGTCCCTTAGATTCCTATTGGCTGATAGAATTCTATCAGCCAATCGGAATTAAGGTAGAAAAAATCCTATTGGCTGATGCAATAGGATTGAATTTAGGATAGAGCTTGCATTCTATTGGCTGTTGGATCATCTAATCACTAAGCACCCTAACCTAAAACCTCATAAATTAACCTAAATTATTTTACAAGATTTAAGATTAAATAAAAAAAAAACTAATTACAAAGTTAAAAAAATCTAACATTACAACCCTCCCCCCCCCCCACTAAATTTACGAAAAATAAAAAATAATCTAAAATTACGGGGGGAAAAACGATGTAATTATCCAAAATATTTTTTTTAAATCTAAAATAATATCCCTATAAAAAAGCACCCCCAAAATAAAAACACGCCCTAATCTAACACTAAACTACCAAGGGATTTTTGTAGGGATTTGTTAGTTTTTGTAGGTGTTTTAAGTAAAAAATTACCAAGTACCCCCTAACAGTTAAATCCCCCACCCAACCAACCCCCCAAATTAAAAAACTAAGTCTAAAAAAACCTAAGCTACCCATTGCCCCTAAAGGGGAATTTGTATGGTCATTGCCCTTAAAGGGGCAATCAGCTCTTTTGCTGCCCATTAAAATAAAAAAGCCCTAAACTAAAAAAAAACACTAACACTAAACTACCTTAAAAGGGCAATCAGCTCTTTTGCTGCCCATTAAAAAATAAAAAAAAATCGTAATCTAAAAAAAAAAACACCCCAGAAAATAAACAAAAAAACACAAGTCTAACCCCGAAATAGGTACTCACAGTTCCTGAAGTCCGGTGGAGTTGGTCTTCTTCCAGCCGGTGAAGGTCTTCTTCCAGGCGGCGACATCTTCTTCCAGTATGGAGACCTCTTCTATCTTTATACAGGGTGAAGGCGACGCAGAGCTGAGGTGACCGTAGAGCAAGAACGCCGGCCGTGGAGCCATCCAGCATGGAGGATCCTCTTCATGCGATCGCCGCCACACACTGAAGATTGAATGCAAGGTACCCCATTTATATTGGGGTACCTTGCATTACTATTGGCTGACATTTTTAAAACAGCCAATAGGATGAGAGCTACTGAGATTTCAGTAGCTCTCATCCTAGTGGTTGATTTCAAAATTTCAGCCAATAGGAATGCAAGGTACCTAAATGGGGTACCTTGCATTTAATATTCAGTATGCGGTGGCGACTGCAGGAAGAGGATCCTCCACACCAGTCCTGTTCCGCGACCACCGATCCTGCTTCTCGATCACCGGTGTCAGGACTTGCTGGCCCTTTAACCTTTATGGAGCTTCCGTATAAAAGTCCCCGCCTCCTTCCAGTCAATGCTGGTATATTGAAGCATTGAGGAGGCTTACCTGTTTCCCTATAGCTTCTCCCCCAGCCATTTTCTACTTGATTTTCCACTGCAGCTCTGGATGCTGCAGCTTCTCCTGTCCGGATCTGCAGGTCATTATCTAACACTCTGTGTCAAGGCTGCCTTCCTCCTGTTTTTGGCAGTTACTTCCCGGTTGCTACACTCTGTCACGCAGACCACGTGACATCATCAGGCATTGCCAGTGCCTGCAACTTCTCCCTCTCAGTCTTACGAGTCTTCCTCTACTCTCTGCAGGAGTGTGCCTCTCTCCTTTCACCTAGGCATCCGCTGTTCCACCTAGACCTGCAGGTAAGACCTATTCGCCCCACAAAACCTCTCAGAGTTTGTACCTTAACTCTGACTACATATATCATGGGGATATAATAAGACAAAGAGATCTCCCTCTTAAGGTGTTCTCTAGTATATTGGGACACCCCCTTGTCACAAACTCTAATGACTTCTTAAGCTATTACTTACCTGTGTAAGGTGTCTCCCAAACAGACACTTATTTCTTGTATTTATTCTGCACATGACATGAGTAGCATATGTAATTAGTGTGATTCAGCACATGAGTTTACTGTTAAGCGTTACATAATATACCAGCCAAAATACATAGAAAAGTGTTACTTAGCTGCTCACTAAGTTGAATATATTACAAGGTATTTATTTTGTTGAATCTAATTCTTACTACTGCCATGGATCCAAGTCTAATACCCAAACAAATCCAGAGTTTATCTGACAGGATGGATATCCTAGTGAATTCTTTCCATGAGCTGCAGGTAGAGAACCAAGCAGTAAAGGCATGTTTAAGAGAGGTACTTTCTGCTAAACCCAGTACCTCTGACCAACACCCAGAGCCCCAGGTCTCCACCCCTGAGAAATTCTCAGGAAACCGTTCTCAGTTTAGAGAATTTAAAAATGCTTGCCAGTTGATGTTTGATCTGAAGCCAAAAACATATTCTAATGACAAAATAAGAGTCCTCACATATCGTCATATCCTATCTTAGGGGAGAGCCTAGGGTCTGGGCGGATATTTTCTATGAATCACAAGATCCTATACTAGGGTCTCTTAACCTATTTTCTGCCGAAATGTCCACCCTGTATGATGATCCATATAAGCAGATCACTGCAGAGAACACCTTAAGATCACTCAAGCAATCAAAGATTCCAGTTGAAACACATCACCCAGTTCAAAATTTATGCAAGGGATTCACAATGGAACAACATATCTTTAAAAAAAACAGTTCCGGCTAAGACTTTATGAATAGATAAAAGATTAATTGTCGCGTACTGGTCTCCCTGACACCCTGGATGAATTATTTAACCTTTGTATCAGTATAGATAGAAGGCTTAGGGAGAGATGGACCGAGAAAATCCTACCCAGACGTATTGTAACACCTACACCACAGGGCTCAAAGGATTATCCCCAGTCTATGGAGCTTGGTTTTATAAAGGGTCCCTTAGCCTCACAGGAGAAGTCCAGGAGGAAATCCATGAACCTATGTATGTACTATGATTCAACTAATCATGAGGTTAAGGAATGCCCAAGTCTCTCAAGAAATAAACCTGGTAAGCTACTCAACTCTCACCCCTTACATTTTAGTTTCCTTTACTTTACAGTGGGCACATCACATGACCAGCTCTGAAGCTATTATTGACACAGGATCTTATTGAAATTTTGCTGACCAACACTTTGTAAATATTAATAAAATACCTATACTCACTTAGCATAACCCAGTCTCTGTGAAGGTTATTGATGGTACTCTCCTAACTACAGGACCCATCAAATACCAGACTATACCACTTACACTCTTTACATACAGGCCATACTGAGACAATAGTATTTGACTTTATATCTTCCCCATGTATAAGATTGTACTTGGTATGACTTGGCTCAAATTGCATAAACCCAGTATTGATTGGGAAAATTTAAACATTGTTTTACCATAATGTCTTAGGTCTACAAGTCCTAGGCCTAGTAACTACGCATCCACATTATGCCTTATTCCTGAACCCCTTATACCCAACCCCCTTATCACGAATTTAAGGATCTAGAGGATGATATAGGGGGCATCCTTGGTGATCAAATGATAAAATGTAATAACTATTGTTCTTAATGAAAATTATACCAATAAGACATATATATAAATAGTGATAATAAATAACAAATCAAGCAATAATTCACAATAAGATGGTATCAAAGTCCAGAGATATACAACATATAGTAGTATATAGTAGTATTATCAAGGAGCAACAGTAGATGGTCCAGGTCAAGGCAGCTGTCTGTAAATGGATCAAGGCCCAGATCCAATATCAAATATCTTTAAACAACATAAGAAGACAGAAGCCCCACATGGTCCAATATTGTTTGGAAAACTGATAATGAAGATGGTAAAAATGATAGGCAGCAAGTGGTAAGTTATAGCAAAAACTTACTTTATTAAATGATTAAAAGCTAGCACCAAGGGAGGTTCATCATCAAATGTGAGTATTATGTATCACCACATACTCCATCACTTGTGCTCAAACAATACTAGGCCATATTTGCATTGTGTATCTGTTTGTACTCTCCACAGATTGCTTATCCGGAGGTCAGTCTGCTGGGTGACTGCTATTGATCCCAGGCCGCCTCTTCTACACCACTAGGGGTGACTCACCAAATGTGAGTGTGATATTACACTGTTATTTGTCATCAGTTTTCCAAACAATATTGGGTCATGTGGTGCTTCTGTCTTCATATGTTGTTTACGAATTTATGGATGCTTTTAACAAAAAGGATGTAGAGAACCTACCACCACATAGGGCCTATAAATTGCCCGATAGACCTATTACCAGGGGTTACAAACCAATTTGGTCATATCTACCCCCTATCTCGTCCAGAGTTGGAACATCTAAAGTCTTACATAGACGAAAATCTTAGAAAGGGATTCATAAGACCTAGTACCTCCCTCGCTGGTGCAGGGATATTTTTTGTGACGAATAAGGATGGATCATTAAGACCTATAGTTGACTACCGTGAACTTAACAAACGGACCAGAAAGAACAGGTATCCTCTTCCTTTGATCCCCAAGTTGATAGAAAGGTTAAGAGGCGTCTCTGTGTTCACTAAATTGGACCTCAGAGGGGCTTAAAACCTCATTAGAATGAGAGCTGGTGATGAATGGCTTACAGCATTTAGGACCTGGTACGGCCTATTTGAATACACTGTAATGCCATTTGGTCTCTGTAACGGTCCAGCGACATTTAAATGTCTAATCAATTAAATATTTCGCGACATTTTAGATGTCTTCCTTGTAGTCTACCTAGACGACATTTTAATCTATTCCAAATCTATCGAAGCACATAGAGAACATATTAACATGGAGAGTACCAAAGTCAAAGCTATAAGAGATTGGCCTCAACTCCAAAACAAAAAGGAAATTCAAAGATTTAGTTTTGACAATTTTTATAGGAGATTCATACCCAACTTTGCTGCTATAGCAAAACCACTATCAGATTTAAACTAGGTAAAAAGGAGAGATGTGCGCTAAGCTACTTAACCAAACTCCTAGGGCCCTAATAGATCCTCTAACAATTAGTTAAAAATTAGTATAATCAAAGAGAAATGCTTAGGAGCGCTAAATAGCTAAAGGTTAAAAAGACATTAGGAGGTGAACCAAAAAAGTTATACACCACAAGCTAGTAAAAGCAATAGTTTTATATTTCTAAAATAAGCTAAAATTAGAACATAGAAACAAATGTAACAAGTGTGTAATTCTATAGTAATAAATGTTACTAAACAATTTGCAACAATATAATAAAAAATCGGACGTCTCCGATTAGAGTAAAAATAGGATATTACAATGTATAATTGCCACCACTAAGAAAGTAGAAAAAATGTGTTTTGCAAAACATATCAGTCAGTTCAAATTTCAACCCAAATAGTCATAGTTTATAAATCTGTATATCCAAATTTAGGAAGTGTAGACATATAAGTCCTTATGTTAAAGTATTTAATCAAATACCTGACGTTGCGAGTGTCACAGTTAAGGGACCGCAGCTAGGTGTGTAGGCTGTTTGGCGTGAGTGTGTACCTTCTCAGCCTTTATACCATATGTCACTGGTCTATTCAGCTGCTCCGGTCCTATTGGACAATCTTAATTTCAAATACTCCAGGGTTTTATTTCGGTCAGGTAATGAAAATAGTATCCTGCTCTTAGTGCAACGGCACACTGGATACTCACAGTGTATATGCTTTAGCGGACTTAGGTAAAAAGCTCAGATGTTTCTTCTAGCACAACACCGGTGCATAGGTATAAAGGTAGCAGATTTCCACTATATTCAAGCTTTATATGGGTAGGCAATCCTTACGCCTATGAGTCCAATGTAAACTCCGTTGTCCACAATTTTGACTGCATAAAAATCATCAACCGGTTTCTCCCTCCATGAGGGCTTTTTCAAGATCCTGAAATCAAAATTGTTTATAATTGTTTTAACTCCTCTGTGGACAACGGAGATTGGACTCATAGGCATAAGGATTGCCTACTCATATAAAGCTTGAATAAAAATCTGCTACCTTTATACCTATGCACCGGTGTTGTGCTAGAAGAAACATCTGAGCTTTTTACCTAAGTCCGCTAAAGGATATACACTGTGAGTATCCAGCGTGCCGTTGCACTAAGAGCAGGATACTATTTTCATTACCTGACCGAAAAAAAACCCTGGAGTGTTTGATATTGAGATTGTCCAATAGGACCGGAGCAGCTGAATAGACCAGTGACGTATGGTATAAAGGCTCAGAAGGTACACACTGACGCCAAACAGCCTACACACCTAGCTGCGGTCCCTTAACTGTGACACTCGCAACGTCAGGTATTTGGTTAAATACTTTAACATAAGGACTTATATGTCTACACTTCCTAAATTTGGATATACAGATTTATAAACTATGACTATTTGGGTTGAAATTTGAACTGACTGATATGTTTTGCAAAACACATTTTTTCTACTTTCTTAGTGGTGGCAATTATACATTGTAATATCCTATTTTTACTCTAATCGGAGACATCTGTTTTTTTATTATATTGATGCAAATTGTTTAGTAACATTTATTACTATAGAATTACACACTTGTTACATTTGTTTCTATGTTCTAATTTTAGCTTATTTTAGAAATATAAAACTATTGCTTTTACTAGCTTGTGGTATATAACCTTTTTTGGTTCACCTCCTAATGTCTTTTTAACCTTTAGCTATTTAGCAATCCTAAGCATTTCTCTTTGATTACACTATCAGATTTAACTAAGCTATATACACCATTTCTCTGGACTCCGTTAACCCATTCATGCTTTGAACAACTTAAACTTAGATTCACAAATGCACCCATTCTCCAATTTCCTGATAATGATCATCAATTTATCTTGGAAGTGGATGCCTCAGAGTTTGCCATTGCGACTATACTCTCACAAAAAAGATCTTTTAAAGAACCTCTCCATCCAGTTGCAGTCTTTTTCCCACTAATGACACCTGCCGAAGTAAACTACCCAGTTGGGGAAAAGAAACTTCTCGCCATCAAGTGCACTTTCTGGAAGGAGCCTCTCACCCCATTGTCATACTGATCACAAAAATCTGCAATACTTGTAATCTAATAGAACGCTTTCTTCCAGACAGCTTCGTTGGAGTTTATACTTCTCTAGATTTCATTTTGTCATAACTTATCGCCCAGGAAGCAAGAACGGAAAGGCAGACGCTCTCTCACGGATGTATTACAAGCCTTCTTACAACACCACTCCATCTTCTGTGATACCCAAGCATTGTTTCATTGGATTCCTTACCACCCTGACTCCAATAATTAAGGTTGCCCAAGCTGCTGAACTTGACAAGCTACAAGAGGTACTACAACCTTATTCTCAAGGTCTCCTCTTCCACCAACAACAACTTTACATACCTAGATCTCTACGCCCCCAGATTCTTAAGGAAATACATAATTCACCCTTGGTAGGACACCTGGGCAAACAAAAGACCTATGAGCTCCTAAAACGTTCCTTCTGGTGGCCAAACATGTTTAAATCTGTCAAAGATTATGTAACAACCTGTTCTACTTGTGAAACTTCTAAACATTCTCAAAGACATCCAGCCGGTCTACTCCAAACTCTTACAGTACCTGAGGGTCCCTGGAAGATGGTCTCAATGGACTTCATAATCGATCTACCCTCCTCATCGACCTACACCACTATATTTGTTGTTGTAGATGTCTTTTCCAAGATGGCTCACTTTGTACCTGTCAAGAGTCTACCTACTTCCTCTGAGACATCAGACATGTTTATTAAGGAGATAGTACGTCTGCATGGATTACCACTTATTGTGCTGAGTGACAGAGGGACCCAGTTTTTGGTTTTGGAGGAACCTCTGTAAAGCCCTACACCTAGATCAGCATCTTACTGCTTTATATCACCCACAGAATAATGGGCAGATGGAGCGAACAAATCAATGGCTCAACAATACCTCAGGTGTTACTGCTCTCAACATCAGGATTCATGGGCCTCATACTTAGCCCTAGCTGAATTTGCCTACAATAATGCTGTTAATTATTCCATTGGATATTCACCCTTTCTCATTAATTATGGAATGCATCCACATTTCAATCTCCTGCCGACTGTGGATTCACCCTGTCCTAAAGTCAACGATCTAGTGAACAAGATTTCACAGGTTTTCTCCTCTGTCTCAGGTAACATAAAACAAGCCCAGGCATCTCAGAAACATTATTATGATTTAAGACATAGCAAACAACCTACCTACTCAGTTGGTCAGCTGGTTTTGTTATCAACGAAAAATCTTAAATTGCATAGCCCTTGCTGCAAATTTAACAAACCGTTCCCTATTACTTCCTTTAGGAACCCATCAACCGTTACACTACAACTGCCCACGTCGTATCGGATACACCCAACGTTCCATGTGTCCCTTGTGAAACCGTGTCATTCTGGTAACCCTCGGGCCATGGATCTTCAGCCTGACCCTCTGATTGATCTTGGACCCCAATACGAGGTGCATAATATACTTGATTTTCAACAATGCAATGGACAGTTGTACTATCTGGTACATTGGACTGGTTACGGATATGATGATGACTCTTGAGAACCTGCCACTAATCTGTCTGCCACTAGACTAGTTTCCCTATTTCATCGCCGTATTCCTGATCGGCCTCGGCTGTAGAACCTTGCAGTGGTTCTTTATGTGGGGGGCTATGTCAGGACTTGCTGGCCCTTTAACCTTTATGGAGCTTCCCTATAAAAGTCCCTACCTCCTTCCAGTCAATGCTGGTATATTGAAGCATTGAGGAGGCTTACCTGTTTCCCTATACCTTCTCCTCCAGCCATTTTCTACTTGATCTTCTACTGCAGTTCTGGCTGCTGTGGCTTCTCCTGTCCCGATCTGCAGCTCATTATCCCATGCTCTGTGTCAAGGCTGCCTTCCTCCTGTTTTCGGCAGTTACTTCCTGGTTGCTACACTCTGTCACGCAGACTGTGTGACGTCATCAGGCATTGCCGGAGCCTGCAGCTTCTCCCTCTTGGTCTTACGAGTCTTCCTCTACTCTCTGCAGGAGTGTGCCTCTCTCCTTCCACCTAGGCATCCGCTCTTCCACCTAGACCTGCAGGTAAAACCTTTTCGCCCCACAAAACCTCTCAGAGTTTTTACCTTAACTCTGACTACAAATATCTGGGGATATAATAAGACAAAGAGGTCTCCCTCTCCGTATATTGGGAAACCCCCTTGTCACAAACTCTAATGACTTCTTAAGCTGTTACTTACCTGTGTAAGCTGTCTCACAAACAGAAACTCATTTTTTGTATTTATTCTGCACATGAGTAGTATATGTAATCAATGTGATTCAGCACATGAGTTTACTGTCAAGCGTTACAGCCAGTCACCTCCGTGCCGCCCTTCCCTCCGGATGTAGATAGAAGATGTCCCCGTGCTGGATGAAGATGTTGCCACCTGAAACAAGACCTTCACCACTGGACTTCAGGAACTGTGAGTACCTATTTCGGGGGTTAGACAGTTTTTTTTGTTTTTCTTTGGTGTTTTTTTTTTTTTTTTTAGAATAGGGATTTTTTATTTATTTTTAATGGGCAGCAAAAGAGCTGATTCGCATGGGCAATGCCCATACAAATACCCTGTTAGGGGCAATGGGTAGCTAAGTTTTTTAAACTTAGGTTTTTTATTTTGGGGGGTTGTGTGGGTCAGGGGTTAACTTTTAGGGGGTACTTTGTAAATTTGTTTAGGTAAAAGAGCTGTTTAACTTAGGGCAATGCCCTACAAAAGGCCCTTTAAAGGGCTATTTGAAGTTTATTGTTAGATTAGGGGGTGTTTTTATTTTGGGGGGGGGTATTTTTTAGTGGTATTAGATTAGGTTTATTTTTTTTATTTAAATGTAAATAGACTGGTTACATCCTTACATCAGGGCTCTATTCACAAAGAGATGAATTTCAGGTAAATTGTATGTGATTTAAATCTTTCATTAACTATGCATTGTGAAGAGCCAAACCCAGTGAGTATCTCCTGCAAGAAGAGTTGAGTTAGCCCTGCACGATGCATAATTAATACTGCATACAATTCACATAGAAATGTCCTATTTTAGGTGAAAGGTACACAGCATTAATTATTTAATCTGCGGGCTAACTCAGATTTTCTTGCAAGACACTTACTGGGTTTGACCCTTCATAATGCATAGTTAAATGGCAGGAATCATAAACTTTAAATTCCCCTGCCATTCACCAGTTAATGAATAGACTCCATCAGTTAAAACATGTTGTCAGCAACATTTATGTTTTCTGTACATTATTTTGTATAGTTTCATGTACAAAATAAATATATGTAAATTAAAGGAACACTAAACCCATTTTTTTTATTTCATGATTCAGATAGAGCATGGAATTTTAAGCAATTTTCTAATTTACTCCTATTATCATTTTTTCTTTGTTCTCTTGCTATCTTTCTTTAAAAAGCAAGAATGTAAAGCTTAAGCGCCGGCCCATTTTTGGTTGAGAACCTGGGTTATGCTTGCTTATTGGTTTGCTAAATGAAGCCACCAACAAGCAAGCACTATCCATGGTGCTGCACCTAAAATGGGCTGGCTCCTAAGCTTTAAATTCCTGCTTTTTAAATAAAGATAGCAGGAGAATGAAGAAAAATGATAGTAGGAGTAAATTAGACAGTTGCTTAAAATTGCATGCTCTATCTGAATTATGAAAGAAAAAAATGTGGGTTTAGTATCCCTTTAACCTATCCTATAGTTTAAATAAATTATTTTCAATTCTGACAATATCAAAATATCTAATATGGCTCAAACCTAAATCTTACAAGTCCAAGCAGTGAATATCTCAACTAAACAATCTTAGAGAAAATCATTTATCTGGGATTTATAAATGTTGAAGCAGGACTTTATTTCTAGTGATGGAATGGAAATTGCACATACAAACATTTTTTTCACAGTAAGCACAATAAAACACATTCTTACAATATAATAAAATGAATATAATTCTTATAGTATAATAAAATGATAAGCACAAAATCAACACACAATGACTCAACTAAGATCTATATGGCAATATACATTTACTACAATAAATAAAATTAAAAAAACAACAAAGTTGGCTGCAAAGTATGCTTGTAAAAAATGTAATAAAAACTAAACCAATATATAAGCAAATCAAATCAATTTATTCCAACATCACTAAACATATATATTCAACTATTGAAAGCATCAAATGCCAAATCACAGAAATAATATGTTTGTTAGCCTGTCAATGTAAAATCCAATATGATGACCTCCATAAAAGTTAAAAAAATATCATAAATGGCACAATTTTATACATTTTAGAGCACACTCAATGTTATATATAAAGGTACAGTCAAACTAAAAAAAAGATAAATATTTCTATCAGGAATAGAAACAACTAAGCTAGTTAATGCTACAAAAGGCTTCCTGAATATGAAATATTCATGCTTTCTAAACCTACATCAAAATAAATCAGTAAAAAAAGATATAAAATATCTTCTATTCTAATATCACTAAACAGTTCAATATTATTAAGACAAGCTGGGCTAAGTTTTAGAAAAGACACCGTCTAAGAAACAGATTTGGTAAACAGGAACTCATGCTAGTCCAACAATTAAAATAAATAAATAAATAAATAAATAAATAAATAAATAAATAAATAAATAATAAAATAAATCTTGTAGTAAGTGGGTACAACTAAGAGTAAAGAGCCCAGGAGGGAAGCCAAGATAATGGAACAGTCAAAAGTCAAGCACAAGAATTCCGTGTATATTAAGGTTCTAATAAAAACTCAAGTTTGGATTGTGATCCTTCACAGAGTAAATCCATCAAGTTTTGTTTTACCTAACGTGCAAATGAAGTAGACAGGATGAGCTTACCATAGAATTATTCAAAATAAGTTACTGCAAAAAATATTGTAATTATCCGGTAACCAGGATGAGGCTTACAGAAAAAAAAACACCAGTCGCATACATAGAAGACACATGTTTAAACCATATGAGGGAAATCTTCTGAAATATAATCAATAAACAGGATTTTTATAGAATGTTCATGTTTTATTTTTTTTTATTTATCACTTTGACTCTCTAGCAAAAAAATCACTAACACAATTAGAGAAAAGCTTAGTTGTTGAAAGTGTATTTGAGATACCTGTTTGCTTTCATTAAATCAAAGTCCTCAATAATATATACCAGGGATATATAACATCAGGTGTTTAAAGAGAGTGGATGCATCAGGTGTTTAAAGAGAGTGTCTGTGAAACTCTAAATAAATGTATTCCTTTTTTGTTTTGTTTTGTTTTTTATAAATGTGTCTGTTTTGTAAGGTTTTGAAGACATTTTAGTGATGTTGATATTGTGAAACTCTTCTATGCAGCCATAGGTTAATGGGTAAGTGATAGATGCGTCTCCATTGATTATAATGGAGCTGATCTCGTAACTCAAAGCTGTTACAAGGGGTTGTTAAAAACCTATTTGAATTCCACAATTTTCAAATTCTGAAGGTTTTTTAGTGAGATTTTAGTTTCATAAAAACGTTTTATTGAAACTAGGAAGTATTTTCCCCACTATTCAGAAATGATTTTTTAAGCTCCATCACATACATACTTTATTTTTTGGAGAATAAGAGTCCATTTCATCTTGTTTTCTAAATTATTTTTATTTTTTTAAACTGCTACTACATTAATAATCTCTCTCTCTCTCTCTCTCTCTCTCTCTCTCTCCCCCTCTCTCTCTCTCTCCCTCTCTCTCTCTCTCTCTCTCTCTCTCTGTATATATATATATATATATATATATATATATATATATATATATACATACAAATTATTCTTTGTTGTATACATGACTTGTTCAACTGAATTTTACTTTTCAATAAAGGCTTGAACATAGATGATTGAAAGAAAAAGCGGATCAGGAAAAGTGTTTTTTTTCCTTTTTTATTAAAATATATCTAAATTAATAATAGTTGAAAGTCAAACATTTAGGGTAGATTATGAGTGGAGCGCTAACAGTTACGTGCAAGCAAAAAACATAATTTATGTAAGAACTTACGTGATAAATTAATTTCTTTCATAATGACAAGAGTCCATGAGCTAATGACATATGGGATATACATTCCTACCAGGAGAGGCAAAGTTTCCCAAACCTCAAAATGCCTATAAATACACCTCCCACCCCAAACATACTTCAGTTTAACGTATAACAAAGTAGTGAGGTGTAAAAAGGAGTAACAAAACATACAAAAAAGAGGAACTGGAAAATAATATTGTGCTTTTACACCAAAAACAGGGTGGGCCTCAAGGACTCTTTCCATTAAGAAATAAATTAATTTATCAGGTAAGTTCTTACATAAATTATGTTTTCTTTCATGTAAATGGCAAGAGTCCATGAGCTAGTGACGTATGGGATAAAATACCCAAGATTGTGGAAGTCCACAGAAGAATCACTAGAGAGTGAGGGATAAAATAAAAACAACAATTTCCGCTGAGAAATTAAATCCAAAAAATAAGTTCTTCTTATAAACAGAAGAATCAAACTAAGACAGCTGCCTGAAGAACATTTCTACCAAAGACTGCTTCTGAAGAAGCAAATACATCGAAATGGTAAAATTTAGTAAATGTATGCAAAGAAGACCAAGTTGCTGCTTTGCAAATCTGATCAACTAAAGCTTCATTCTTAAAAGCCCAAGAAGTGGCAACTGATCTAGTAGAATGCGCTGTAATTCTCTGAGGCGGAGACTGTCCCACCTCCAAATAAGCCTTGTGAATCAAAAGCTTTAACCAAGATGCCAAAGAATTGGCAGAGGCTTTCTAACCATTCCTAGAACCAGAAAAGACAAAAAATAGACTAGAAGTCTTCCTGAAATCCTTAGTAGCCTCAACATAGTATTTCAAAGCCCTTACCACATTCAAAGAGTGTAACGATTTTTCAAGCGAATTCTTAGGATTCGGACACAAGGAAGGAACAACAATTTCCTTACTAATGTTGTTAGAATTCACAACCTTAGGAAGAAATGTAAACGAAGTCCATAAAAAAAGCTTTATCCTGATGGAAAATCAGAAAAGGAGACTCACAAGAGAGAGCAGACAATTCAGAAACTCTTCTAGCAGAAGAGATAGCCAAAAGGAACAATACTTTCCAAGAAAGTAATTTAATATCCAAAGAACGCATAGGCTTATAAGGAAGAGCCTGCAAAACCTTTAAAACCAAATTAAGACTCCAAGGAGGAGAAATAGATTTAATAACAGGCTTGATACGGACCAAAGCCTGAACAAAACAGTGAATATCAGGAAGTTTAGCAATCTTTCTATGAAATAAAACAGAAAGAGCAGTTATTCAAACCGTCCTGAAGAAACTGTAAAATTCTAGGAATTCTAAAAGAATGCCAAGAGAATTTATGAGAAGAACACCATTAAATATGGGTTTTCCAAACCCTATAATAAATCTTCCTTGAAACAGACTTACGAACCTGCAACATATTATTGATCACTGAGGCAGAGAAACCTCTATGACTAAGCATTAAATGTTCATTTTCCATACCTTCAAATTTAGAGATTTGAGATCCTGATGGAAACACGCCCCTTGAGACAAAAGGTCTGGCCTTAAAATAAGTGTCCAAGGTTGGCAACTGGACATGCGGACAAGATCCGCATTCCAAAACCTGTGAGGCCATGCTGGTGCTATCAGAAACACATGTGATTACTCCATTCTGATCTTGGAGATCACCCTTGGAAGAAGAACTAGAGGCGGAAAAATATAAGCAAGTTGGTATGACTGCTAACGCGTCCACCATCTCTGCCTGAGAATCCCTGGACCTGGAAAGGTATCTGGGAAGTTTCCTGTTTAGATGAGAAGCCATCAGATCTTTGTATGGAAGACCCCATATCTGTACAATCTGAAGAAAAAACACTTCTGGATGGAGAGTCCACTCCTCCGGATGGAAAGTCTGACGGCTGAGATAATCCGCTTTCTAATTGTCTACACCAGGATATGAATTGCAGAAATTAGACAAGAGTTGTATTCCGCCCAAGAAAGTATCCATTATACTTCTTTCATTGCTAAAGGACTGCGGGTCCCTCCCTGATGATTGACATATGCCACAGTTGTGACATTGTCTGTCTGAAAGCGAATTAAAAGTTCTCTCTTAAATAAAGGCCAAGCCTTAGGAGCCCTGAAAATAGCACAGAGTTCTACGATATTGATTGGTAACCTCGCCTCTAGAGGATTCCAAAACCTTTGTGCTGTCAGAGACCCCCAGACAGCTCCCCAACCTAAAAGACTTGCATCTGTTGAGACTAAAGTCCAGGAAGGATGAACAAAAGAGGCCCTTTGAATAATACGATGATGGTCTAACCACCAAGTCAGAGAGAGTAGAATGCTGGGATTTAAGAATATCAATTGTGATATCCAAATGTAATCCCTGCACCATTGATTCAACATGCAAAGTTGCAGAGGTCTCATATGAAAATGAGCAAAGGGGATTGTGTCCGATGCTGCAGTCATGAGACCTAAAACTTCCATACAC
This sequence comes from Bombina bombina, assembly GCF_027579735.1. Taxonomy (NCBI): domain Eukaryota; kingdom Metazoa; phylum Chordata; class Amphibia; order Anura; family Bombinatoridae; genus Bombina; species Bombina bombina. Next base: position 404,319,424 of record NC_069504.1, read on the forward strand.
ATAGCCACTGAAGGGAATGATCGAGACTGAAGGTTTCAACAGGCTGAAACCAATTTCATTTGTCTCTTGTCTGTTAAAGACAGGGTCATGGACACTGAATCTACAGTATCTGGAAACCTAAAAAGGTGACCCTTGTCTGAAGAATCAAGAAACTCTTTGGTAACTTGATCCTCCAACCATGTCTTTGAAGAAACAACACAAGTTGATTTGTGTGAGATTCTGCTGAATGAAAAGATTGAGCCAGTACCAAGATATCGTCCAAATAGGAAACACTGCAATACCCTGCTCTCTGATTACAGATAGAAGGGCACCGAGAACCTTCAAAAAGATTTTTGGAGCTGTCGCTAGGCCAAATGGAAGAGCGACAAATTGGCAATGCTTGTCTAGAAAAGAGAATCTCAGAAACTGATAGAGATGATGAATTGGAATGTGAAGATAAGCGTCCTGTAAGTCTATTGCGGACATGTAATGACCTTGCTGAACAAAAGGCAGAATAGTCCTTATAGTCACCATCTTGAAAGTTGGGACCCTTACAAAAAGATTCAAAAACTTCAGATCCAGAACTGGTCTGAATGAATGTTCTTTCTTTGGGACAATGAATAGATCTGAATAAAAACCCAGACCCTGTTCCTGAAGCGGAACTGGTGTAATCACCCCTGAAAGCTCCAGATCTGAAACAGAGCTGTGTGAGCTTTCACAGGATTTGTTGGAACATGAGAGAGAAAGAATCTTCTCACAGGAGGTCATATTCTGAAACCTATTCGATACCCCTGAGAAACAATGCTCTGAATCCACTGATTCTGAACAGAATCTGCCCAAATGTTTTGAAATAATTTCAATCTGCCCCCAAAAGTTGAACTGGATTGAGGGCCACACCTTCATGCAGTCTTGGGGGCTGACTTTGATTTCTTATAAGGCTTAGATTTACTCCTGTGAAATGAGGAAAGAGAATGCGGAATCTTCAGAGTGGATGAAATAGAGTGTTTATTAGGAGCAGGCTTATCATCAGACACAGGTAAGCTCCTATCTTACGCGTTTCGCGCATGGGCACATGCGCTTCATCAGAGATAATGGTGTCTGCTGGTCAGGGTCTCTATAAAGGTGTAGGTAACCAATCAGGGAGGGTGTGAAGTTTAGACCCTTCAGGTGTGTGAAGACTTACACTATTTGGTTAACTAATGACATGGTATACACCTGGGCTAGAGGTCCCGAGCAGCAGATTACATTCTTGAACAGATAATGCTAAAATATAAATGCAATGTACTTTAAACAAACAATTTTCCAATATTTAAATTGTCAATAATTGGATTTGATACTGATACAATACTTTTAAAATGTTAAAAAGATTAGTAAAGATGGTAGTTTGGTATGTTTGGGAGAGAGCTATAAATGAGAATGTTAGTGTTTATATACAGACAAATTCCCCTTTCTTTATTTTATCTGTATATATATGTATATGTATATGTTTGTAATGTTTTTATGTTGTAGAGGCATATATAGACTCTGACTGCTTGTTACAAGATAAACTATGATAACCACATATAAGGTAAGTATGTTATTATGCTCTCTATGAGGTCCTTGCTATGTGTTTTGTTCCTTTTAGAAGTTTGTGTCTGTTAAAGCAATTGCACAAAGACATAATGAACTTTGTGGTTTTTTATTAAAGTGGACCTTACAACTTGAAGATGGCTTCCAATTGGAGCCAGAGTCCTTAGGGGAAGGAGTGGTTTTCTGTTCTATATTCTGACAAAAGGAACAAAACCGATTAGAATCTTAAATTTACCCTTAAACTTTTTATCTTGGGGCAAGAAAACTCCCTTCCCCCAGTGATAGTGGAAATAATAGAGTTCAACTGAGAACCAAATAAATTATTACCCTGGAATGATAGAGATAGTAATCTAGATTAGATACCATGTCAGCATTCCATGATTTAAGCCATAAAGCTCTTCTAGCCAGAATAGCTAAAGACATAGATTTAAAAATAATCTTGATGATATACAAAATAGCATTACAGATAAAATGATTAGCAAGTTTAAGCAAACAAACAATGCTAGACAAATCAGGATCTGTTTCCTGATGTGCTAAGCTATCCAACCAAAAAGTTGATGCAGCCGCAACATCAGCCATAGAAATGGCAGAATGTAAATAAGCTTTCCTTAGATAAGATTCAAGCTTCCTATCTAAAGGATCCTTAAAAAAGTACTATCTTCCATAGGAATAGTAGTACGTTTGGCAAGAGTAGAAATAGCCCCATCAACCTTAGGGACTTTTTCCAAAAACTCCCAATTGCCACTGGTAAAGGATATAATTTCTTAAACCTAGAAGAAGGATTAAAAGAAGCACTAGGCTTAGACTATTCATTAGCAATCACATCAGAAACCACATCTGGAACAGGAAAAACCTCAGGAGAAATCACAGAAGGTTTAAAAACAGAATTCAAACATTTACTGGTTTTGTTATCAAGAGGATCAGACTCCTCAATACCCAAAGTAACCAATACTTCTTTCAACAAAGACCAAATATATTCAATCTTAAAAAGATAAGAAGATTTATCAATTTCAATGTCTGAAGTAAGATCTTCTGAAGCAGAAAGATCCTCTTCAGAAAAGAATATTTCAGTATGTTGTCAGTCATCACAAATTTCATCAGTCTTATGAGAAGTTTTAGAAGACCTTTTACATTTAATAGAATGTGGAATAACAGACATAGGCCTAGATTTGGAGTTCGGCGGTAAAAGGGCTGTTAACGCTCCGCGGGTTTTTTTCTGGCCGCACCATAAATTTAACTCTGGTATCGAGAGTTCAAACAAATGCTGCGTTAGGCTCCAAAAAAGGAGCGTAGAGCATTTTTACCGCAAATGCAACTCTCGATACCAGAGCTGCTTACGGACGCGGCCGGCATCAAAAACGTGCTCGTGCACGATTCTCCCATAGGAAACAATGGGACTGTTTGAGCTGAAAAAAAACCTAACACCTGCAAAAAAGCAGCGTTCAGCTCCTAACGCAGCCCCATTGTTTCCTATGGGGAAACACTTCCTACGTCTGCACCTAACACCCTAACATGTACCCCGAGTCTAAACACCCCTAGCCTTACACTTATTAACCCCTAATCTGCCGCCCACGCTATCGCTGACCCCTGCATTACACTTTTAACCCCTAATCTGCCGCTCCGTAAAACGCCGCCACCTACGTTATCCCTATGTACCCCTAATCTGCTGCCCTAACATCGCCGACCCCTATGTTATATTTATTAACCCCTAATCTGCCCCCCACAACGTCGCCGACACCTACCTACACTTATTAACCCCTAATCTGCCGAGCGGACCTGAGCGCTACTATAATAAATTTATTAACCCCTAATCCGCCTCACTAACCCTATCATAAATAGTATTAACCCCTAATCTGCCCTCCCTAACATCGCCGACACCTACCTTCAATTATTAACCCCTAAACTTCCGATCGGAGCTCACCGCTATTCTAATAAATGGATTAACCCCTAAAGCTAAGTCTAACCCTAACACTAACACCCCCCTAAGTTAAATATAATTTACATCTAACGAAATAAATTAACTCTTATTAAATAAATGATTCCTATTTAAAGCTAAATACTTACCTGTAAAATAAATCATAATATAGCTACAATATAAATTATAATTATATTATAGCTATTTTAGGATTAATATTTATTTTACAGGCAACTTTGTAATTATTTTAACCAGGTACAATAGCTATTAAATAGTTAAGAACTATTTAATAGTTACCTAGTTAAAATAATAACAAATTTACCTGTAAAATAAATCCTAACCTAAGTTATAATTAAAGCTAACACTACCCTATCAATAAAATAATTAAATAAACTACCTACAATTACCTACAATTAACCTAACACTACACTATCAATAAATTAAATAAACACAATTGCTACAAATAAATACAATTAAATAAACTAGCTAAAGTACAAAAAATAAAAAAGAACTAAGTTACAGAAAATAAAAAAATATTTACAAACATAATAAAAATATTACAACAATTTTAAACTAATTACACCTACTCTAAGCCCCCTAATAAAATAACAAAGCCCCCCAAAATAAAAAATTCCCTACCCTATTCTAAATTAAAAAAGTTACAAGCTCTTTTACCTTACCAGCCCTGAACAGGGCCCTTTGCGGGGCATGCCCCAAGAATTTCAGCTCTTTTGCCTGTAAAAAAAAACATACAATACCCCCCCCCAACATTACAACCCACCACCCACATACCCCTAATCTAACCCAAACCCCCCTTAAATAAACCTAACACTAATCCCCTGAAGATCTTCCTACCTTGTCTTCACCATCCAGGTATCACCGATCCGTCCTGGCTCCAAGATCTTCATCCAACCCAAGCGGGGGTTGGCGATCCATAATCCGGTGCTCCAAAGTCTTCCTCCTATCCGGCAAGAAGAGGACATCCGGACCGGCAAACATCTTCTCCAAGCGGCATCTTCGATCTTCTTCCATCCGGTGCGGAGCGGGTCCATCTTGAAGCAGGCGACGCGGATCCATCCTCTTCTTCCGATGTCTCCCGACTAATGACGGTTCCTTTAAGGGACGTCATCCAAGATGGCGTCCCTCAAATTCCGATTGGCTGATAGGATTCTATCAGCCAATCGGAATTAAGGTAGGAATTTTCTGATTGGCTGATGGAATCAGCCAATCAGAATCAAGTTCAATCCGATTGGCCGATCCCATCAGCCAATCAGATTGAGCTCGCATTCTATTGGCTGATCGGAACAGCCAATAGAATGCGAGCTCAATCTGATTGGCTGATTGGATCAGCCAATCGGATTGAACTTGATTCTGATTGGCTGATTCCATCAGCCAATCAGAAAATTCCTACCTTAATTCCGATTGGCTGATAGAATCCTATCAGCCAATCGGAATTCGAGGGACGCCATCTTGGATGACGTCCCTTAAAGGAACCGTCATTAGTCGGGAGACATCGGAAGAAGAGGATGGATCCGCGTCGCCTGCTTCAAGATGGACCAGCTCCGCACCGGATGGAAGAAGATCGAAGATGCCGCTTGGAGAAGATGTTTGCCGGTCCGGATGTCCTCTTCTTGCCGGATAGGAGGAAGACTTTGGAGCACCGGATTATGGATCGCCAACCCCCGCTTGGGTTGGATGAAGATCTTGGAGCCAGGACGGATCGGTGATACCTGGATGGTGAAGACAAGGTAGGAAGATCTTCAGGGGATTAGTGTTAGGTTTATTTAAGGGGGGTTTGGGTTAGATTAGGGGTATGTGGGTGGTGGGTTGTAATGTTGGGGGGGGGGGTATTGTATGTTTTTTTTACAGGCAAAAGAGCTGAAATTCTTGGGGCATGCCCCGCAAAGGGCCCTGTTCAGGGCTGGTAAGGTAAAAGAGCTTGTAACTTTTTTAATTTAGAATAGGGTAGGGAATTTTTTATTTTGGGGGGCTTTGTTATTTTATTAGGGGGCTTAGAGTAGGTGTAATTAGTTTAAAATTGTTGTAATATTTTTCTTATGTTTGTAAATATTTTTTTATTTTCTGTAACTTAGTTCTTTTTTATTTTTTGTACTTTAGCTAGTTTATTTAATTGTATTTATTTGTAGCAATTGTGTTTAATTAATTTATTGATAGTGTAGTGTTAGGTTAATTGTAGGTAATTGTAGGTAGTTTATTTAATTATTTTATTGATAGGGTAGTGTTAGCTTTAATTATAACTTAGGTTAGGATTTATTTTACAGGTAAATTTGTTATTATTTTAACTAGGTAACTATTAAATAGTTCTTAACTATTTAATAGCTATTGTACCTGGTTAAAATAATTACAAAGTTGCCTGTAAAATAAATATTAATCCTAAAATAGCTATAATATAATTATAATTTATATTGTAGCTATATTAGGGTTTATTTTACAGGTAAGTATTTAGCTTTAAATAGGAATAAGTTATTTAATAAGAGTTAATTTATTTCGTTAGATAAAAATTATATTTAACTTAGGGGGGTGTTAGTGTTAGGGTTAGACTTAGCTTTAGGGGTTAATCCATTTATTAGAATAGCGGTGAGCTCCGATCGGAAGTTTAGGGGTTAATAATTGAAGGTAGGTGTCGGCGATGTTAGGGAGGGCAGATTAGGGGTTAATACTATTTATGATAGGGTTAGTGAGGCGGATTAGGGGTTAATAACTTTATTATAGTAGCGCTCAGGTCCGCTCGGCAGATTAGGGGTTAATAAGTGTAGGCAGGTGTCGGCGACGTTGAGGGGGGCAGATTAGGGGTTAATAAATATAATATAGGGGTCGGCGATGTTAGGGGCAGCAGATTAGGGGTACATAGGGATAACGTAGGTGGCGGCGATTTGCGGTCGGCAGATTAGGGGTTAATTATTGTAAGTAGCTGGCGGCGACGTTGTGGGGGGCAGGTTAGGGGTTAATAAATATAATACAGGGGTCGGCGGGGTTAGGGGCAGCAGATTAGGGGTACATAAATATAACGTAGGTGGCGGTCGGCAGATTAGGGGTTAAAAATTTTAATCGAGTGGCGGCGGTGTGGGGGGACCTCGGTTTAGGGGTACATAGGTAGTTTATGGGTGTTAGTGTACTTTAGGGTACAGTAGTTAAGAGCTTTATGAACCGGCGTTAGCCAGAAAGCTCTTAACTCCTGCTAATTTCAGGCGGTTGGAATCTTGTCGTTAGAGCTCTAACGCTCACTGCAGAAACGACTCTAAATACCAGCGTTAGAAAGATCCCATTGAAAAGATAGGCTACGCAAATGGCGTAGGGGGATCTGCGGTATGGAAAAGTCGCGGCTGAAAAGTGAGCGTTAGACCCTTTAATCACTGACTCCAAATACCAGCGGGCGCCCAAAACCAGCGTTAGGAGCCTCTAACGCTGGTTTTGACGGCTACCGCCGAACTCTAAATCTAGGCCATAGCCTTCTGTATTGCATGAGCAATATCATTTTTCATATCAACAGGGATACCATGTGCATTAGATGTTGAAGGAACAACAGGTGCTGTACTAGTACTAATAGAAACATTATCGGCATGCAAAACTTATCATGACAACTGTTACATAATATAGCCAGAGATATAATCTCAGCTTGCTTACAACAGATACACTTAGCTTTGGTAGAACTGTGTTCAGGCAGCATGGTTCCTACAGTAGCTTCTGAGACAGAATCAGACTGAGACATCTTGCAAAATGTAAAAGAAAAAATAACATTTAAATAAAATAACCAATTTCCTCATATAGCAGTTTCAGGAATGGGAAAAAATGCATATGCTACATAGGCAAAAAAAAGCAAACAGCATAGCCCTCTAGATGCACAACAAAAAGTGATTTTTTTTTGGCGCCAAACAACATCCGGAAATGACTCAACTTGCTTCATAACAAGCGCGACTTCGCACTCAACAAACTAACATCAATAAAGATGCAGGAAATAACAAAACATGCGACACCATAGTAGCAAATTTGCGGCAAAAAAAATTTGCGTAAAAAATTATGCAATAAATAACAGCATTTTGCGCCCTCGCGAGTCTAGATTTGCCTGTGAAATTTAAGGAAAAAACAAGTCAAATTGGAAAAAAAGGCTAAACCCCAGGAAATATTTTTTTTAAGTTACTTCCTAAAACATGATTCTCATACTTAAACTGTTAGACTGCAAAGGGAAATACACATAGACCTGACTCATGGCAAATATAAGTTAATACATATATTTAAAACTTTATATTAATACATAAAGTGCCAAATATAGCTGAGAGTGTCTTAAATAATAATACATTCTTACCGAAGACACTCATCCACATAGCATCCACATAGCAGACAGCCAAACCACTACTAAAAACTATCAGCAGAGGTAATGATATAAGAGTTTATCGTCAATCTGAAAAGGGAGATAGGAGATGAATCCCTACGACCGATAACAGAGAACCCTTGAAAAGATTTCCCATGAGTGAAACCATAAAAATCAACAGGCAATACTCTCTTCACATCCCTCTGACAAACTACTGTAGTCTGAGAGGAACTGGGCTTCAGAATGCTTAGAAGCGCTTATCATAGAAGAAAACAAAAAAATCAAGCACAAATTTACTTCACCACCTCCATAGGAGGTAAAGTTTGTAAAACTGAAGTATGTGTGTGGTGGGAGGTGTATTTATAGGCATTTTGAGGTTTGGGAAACTTAGGAATGTATATCCCATACGTCACTAGCTCATGGACTCTTGCCATTTACATGAAAGAAAGGGGTTTATCGCAGGTGTTTGGGTGCATCGTGTTATAGCTCGTATTACAAGTTGAAAGTAAATGTGATCATTTGAGCAGGCAAAGGCTAAATAAATGCTAGATAAGATGAAACATTCAAATAAAAGATAAGTATGAGAATAACATGTAGATGCATTTTTTAAAGTTTCATTAGCTGTTTAAATATTGACAAAATAAATGTAAAGTTTTAGTTTCTATAAAACAATGAGAGCCGCCATGTAGTAACTTAGGTTATATTCTCTGCTGTGGCCAATTAGAGACAGTTATAAATAGGTCACTTGTGTGTGCAGCAAATGACTGTATGGAATATAACAGTGTTCTGTACTTCCATTTATAACAGAAACTAAAAATCTCACAATTTTAGAATGGAATTAAAGGAATCGGGGGCAAAATAAATAATGGCAGTATATTGCAGAATCTTTTTTATATATATGATTTATCATTTTATATTATCATCTCAAAGTGTTTAATGTCCCTTTAACTTTGAGATACATACAAGCCATCATATATATATTGACTTTTTTGGACTGTGTAGTTTTTACATACTTGCACATATCCTGGAATTGCCCTCTGGAGGATTTCTGTGACCACTCCTGTGTATAACATACCTCATATTGTTTGAGGATACTTCATGTGAGTGGTTTAACTATATGCTGTGTGTTTTTATTTGTATAATAAAAAACAATATTACACTATATCAGCTTCTTTCTTTTCTATGGGCTAATACCTTTGGGAGGAAGAAAATACAGAGGAACACATACTCCAAGAGGTGGATGATACGTCACTGAATTCTACCTATACACATTGGATTTCTACCACCTTCTATTAGTTGCGGCAACTTACCTCATCAGATTGAGGTATCTTCTGGTAAGGGGAATACTATTCCAGCCAGTTATCCTATTGGATTCTTTGCTTTACAGAAATAATTTTTATCAATATTGACTTTGAATAATTTTTTATCATAGTTTCTACATGTTCTATATTTCATGTTTTATGTTTTAGTATAGAAATCTCATGCGCTGTTGACCCCTCTAATTATATATATATATATATTAATAAATAGAACATATAATGCTATGTGAAGAACATTGGAATGTGAAATATTCCTATTTTCATGTTGGGTTAGCGCACTTGAGAGAATGTGACTGGGATTGCGCGAGAGTTGGGTGTTAATTTTTTTTTTCCACTTTTTTGGCTCCATTGACCTTTATGGGGGAATAGGTTATTGTGCGAGCGATATTGTAAGTTTGGCTTTCCAAGCTGTCGAATAAGTGCATGAGAGAAAACTGTTTACTTTCAACTTACAAAACGAGCGCAACCCGGCGCGCACAAAAAGCTTGAGGGGGAACTTTAAATACACTCCACTTGTAATCTTAGTAAGCTTTGTTCCATAACAAACACAAGGTGACAAACAACACTGAGTATGTTTTACCTGGATGTTTCCTCTAATCGCTAAAACCAAACCACCGCTCTAATCTGCCGTAAGAACAAAAAAGAAAAAGCCACTCTAGTATATGTCAAGAAGTTATGAAATACTAAATGCTTTCATGATCTGTTTTAAAATCCTAGTAATTTATCAGCTTAAAAAAATAATTCCAAACTCATCAGTGCTTTGAAACAGCATCACAATGTTTATTTTTGCTGAAGGGATTGTAACAGTTTTGCTGACTAATAAAGACAGTAATCCTTTAATTGCTGTGCACACATTAGACACATAAGAAGACTAAAGGAGATGAACAGTTTCCATTAGATGTAAAGAAAATACATTATAGGTAAAATTCACCTGTTCTTCAGTTAGTGTTATAGAAGTTCTCTCATTTCTGATTTCTGATCCAGTAAAGGAACCAAGTCAAGTGCTGCTCACAGGTTTTACCAATTCCATCTATTTTAAGACCTTTCCAGTGCATTATTAAATATGTTGTTCATGTTTTTCTGTCTTTGTTCTCACTCACATCACTAAAACTCATCAGTTACTTTGCATTGAACTCCTTTCCAAAAAAAAATGTTCACATGATTTGTGAACTTATCTAAGTAACAAGCTTGACCACCTGAAATTGCATTACTTTTTAAATTTTTATTTTTTTCCCACAATTCCTTATAAAATTCTGTGTGATGATTTTTTAGCGTTACATTTTTCACTTGTCTACCTAATTCAAGTATAAAAATCCTGATGTTTCTCTATATAAAAATTCCTGGAGTGTAACTAATCTAAATAAACCCATACTTAAAGAGACATGAAACGTAAAATCTTTCTTCCATGATTCAGATAGAACATAGATCAACCCATTAAGCCTAAAGGATGTAGGTACTACATCATAGGGTACTGAGCCTAGAGTACCCAGTTGATATAGTTCCTATGTCCAAATATCTTCTCATGCTGTGGTCCCTGCTTTGGGAGAAAGCATCTGCCTTTATACGGTAAGGAACAATTGATCGTTCTTCCTTTTCCAAAGGCAGATCACAAATGTAGACAGGGACACTCTGCAGAAAATATTTTACATTGAGGGAGGGAGGGAGGGAGGGAGGGCGGGAAGGATGCACTACCTGCTGATAGGGGATTATGAGAGGGGGGCCTTACAATATGATTGCTTAGAGGGGAGGAGGATCCACTACACTACAGAAAGCTATTATTTTATTAATAAATTAATTTAAAAAATAATAATAAAAAAAAAGTTTAAACTGGGCACTAGCTGATAGACCATTAGAAGGGGAGGGTTAGAGGGCTGTTTGGGCTGGGTCATGGAGGTGGGAGGCTAAAGGAGAATCCTACACAGCAGAAAATAAAAATGTGGGGGGTGAGAGCTGTTTGGGAGGGATCAGTTAGGGATCAAGTAGGTTTGAGGGTAATACATACATTAAAATACTATGACCCTTACCAGCTCACTAATTAACCTCTGTCACTGCCAGTCTTCTAATTACCAAAAAGCAATGGCAAAGCCATTCGTATCTGCTATTTCTGAACAAAGGGGATCCCACAGAAGCTTTTAAAAGAATTTGTGTTTTTACTACACATGTGTTATATAAATAATTTTAGTGAGGAACCCAAAATTTGTGAAAAAGTTAACAATATTTTTAATCTGATTGCATTCAGCGGCAAAACAGTGGCATGAAATATACCAAAATGGGCCTAGATCAACACATTGAGTTTTCTACTAAACAAAATTATAAAAAAAAAAAATTATATATATATATATATACATATATATATATATACTGTATATATATATATATATATATATATATATATATATATATATATATATATATAAAGAGAGAGAGAGAGAGAGAGAGAGAGAGAGAGAGAGAGAGAGAAAGAGAAAGAGAGAGTGAGATAAAGCCTTTATAGGTAATAAAAAAACAAAACAAGGCTCTACTTCTGTTTAAATGGAGTGATAGCAAAAATGCAAAATATTCTCTGATATTTTGGGGAAGTTTTTCTCTGGAATTCTCTGTCCTGAAGGGGTTAAACAACTTTTCAATTTACTTCTATTATAAGTTTTGCTTCATTCTCTTAGTATTCTTTATTAGCCAATAACTAGAAGCATATATGTGCAGCCACCAATAAACAGCTAGTTCCTGAGCCTAGCTAGGTATGATTTTCAACAAAGGATACAAAAATAACTTACAGGTAGATTACGAGTTTTGCATTGCGGCTTTTAACACTGACAAAATGGCAATTTCAGCGTAATGGCAGCAACTCAACTATTGCGAGTCGTGTTGGTATAGCTATACCGCAAGAATTTTAGCCTGTAACGCAACGTCCATTCCGCACTCAAAAAAATTAAGTTTTTGCGTGGGATTTTCATAGCGCCGGTATTACAGGTTGTGCGGTGAGACTAAAAAGCTTGCGTTATTCTCTATACCAACACGATCCATACCGCCATCTGAGAGCAGTAGTTATGAGTTTTGCGCCACAAAATGTTTCACAAAACTCATAACTAAAGTGTTACAAAGTACACTAACACCCATAAACTACCTATTAACCCCTAAACCGCCCCCCTTCCACATTGCAAAAACACTATTTAAACCTTATTAACCCCTAATCTGCCGCCCACTCACATCACGACTATTAAATAAATGTATTAAACCCTAAACTGCCGCTCCCAACATCGCAGACACTAATAAAACTTATTAACCCCTATTCTGCCGCTCCCCGACATCACCGCCACTATAATAAAGTTATTAACACCTATTCCGCCGCTCCCCGACATCACAGCCACTAGTTATTAATTCCTAAACCTCCAGCCTCCCACATCTCCGCAACTAAATAAACCTATCAACCCCTAAAACTCCAGCCTCCCACATCTCTGCCACTAAATAAACCTATTAACCCCTAAACTGCCAGCCCCCCACATCGCAAAACACTAAATTAAACTATTAACGCCTAAACCAACACCCCCCTAACTTTAAATTAAAATTACAATATAACTATATTTAAATAAATAAAAACTTACCTGTGAAATAAAAATAAACCTAACATTAAACTATAAATTAACCTAACCTTACAATTCTAATCAAATAAAAAATACTACCAATTAAAAAATCTAAATTACAAATTTAAAAAACCTAACACTACGAAAAAAAAATTAAAAATCTAAAATTACAAAAAATAATAAACAAAATTATCAAAAATAAAAAAATTACACCTAATCTAATAGCCTTATAAAAAATAAAAACGCCCCCCAAACTAGAAACACCCCCTAGCCCACAATAAACTACCAATAGCCCTTAAAAGGGCCTTTTGTAGGGCATTTCCCTAAATTAAATAGCTCTTTTACTGTTTTACTGTACAAAGTCCCCCAACAGTAAAACCCACCACCCAACCAACCCCCCAAAATAAAAAAACCTAACCCCCCAAAAAAACCTAAGCTACGAATTACCCATAAAGGGGCATTTGTATGGGCATTGCCCTTAAAAGGGCATTCAGCTCTTTTCCATTGCCCTTAAAAGGGCAGTTAGCTCTTTTTCAAAAACCCCAAACCCTAATCTGAAAAAAAAAACCCCCCAAAAATAAAAAAAATACCTAACACTAACCCCAGAATATCTACTAACGGTTGCTGAAGTCCGGACATCCAGGCAGCGACATCTTCATCCATCGCGGGGGTGTCTTCTATCTTCATCCCGTCGGAGCAGAGTGGAGTGGCGAAGACATTCAACGTGGAGCGTCCTCTACATATGGTCCCCGCCGTACACTGAAGCTTCAATGCAAGGTAGCCGTTTCAAAATGTCTGATTTGATTCTTCAAATTCAAATCAGCCAATGAGGATGAGAGCTTCTAAAATCCTATTGGCTGTTCAAAACAGCCAATAGGATGAGAGCTACTGAAATCCTATTGGCTGTTCAAATCAAATCCTATTGTGGGGGGCGGCGATTTAGGGGTTAATATGTTTATTTAGTTGCGGAGATGTGGGAGGCCGGAGGTTTAGGGGTTAATAGATTTATTTAGTTGCAGAGATGTGGGAGGCCAGAGGTTAAGGGGTTAATAACTTTATTAAAGTGTTGGCAATGTCAGGGAGCGGCGGAATAGTGGTTAATAACTTTATTATAGTGGCGGTGATGTCGGGGAGCGGCGAAATAGGGGTTAATAACTTTTATAAGTGTCAGCGATGTCGGCAGCGGCAGATTAGGGGTTAATAACTTTATTTAGGTGTCAGCTATGTCGGGGGCAGCAGATTAGGGGTGTTTAGACTTGGGGTTTATGCTACAGTGTTTAAGGTTTAAACATAAACATTTTTTCCCTATAGACATCAATGGGGTTGCGTTAAGGAGATTTTTCATTCCGCGATTGCAGGTGTTAGTTTTTTTTCTAACACTCCCCATTGATGTCTATGGGGGAAAGCGTGCACAAGCACGTCAAAGCAGCCCTTGGATATTGTGCGGTATGGAGCTTATCGCCACCATATTGCAAGCACAAGCAAGCTTTTCAGTAACTCGTAATGGCAGCCCTATGGAGGTCGAAATAACGCAACTTTTTTAGCGTTAGTTTCACACCATGTTTAGCGCAAAAATTGTAATTTAGGTGCAGTGGCGTATTTAGGTTTTGTGCTGCCCTAGGCACTCAAAATTCTGCTGCCCCCCCCCCCAAAAAAAAGGTTTGAGGCTTTTTTGCCCCTCAATATTTTTTTGGGTCAGTGTGTAAAATGTTTTTTTTTTCATAACAATTCAAAAGAAAATGGGCTATCAAAACACTTGCATACAGGTGGGTTGAATTGCATGCATCTCATACAATGTTCTCCCTGAGAGAAGGGAGAGAAAAGAAGGGGAGGGGAGAAAAGGGAGGGAAAGGAAAGAAGGGAGGGAGAGAAAGGAGTGAAAGAATGGAGCAAGATAGGGAGTTGAGAGAAAGAAGGGAGGGAGGGAAAGAAGGGAGGGTGGGAAAGAAAGAAGGGAGGGAGCTGAGGGAGGAAGGGTGGGAGAAAAGGAAAGAAGGGAGAGAGGAAAGGAGGGAAAGAAGAACACACTTTGAAACAATCACTGCCCTTCACATGAAACAATATACAGTAATTACCATCATTCAAGTAATGAAACGTTTTAAGTGTCCATTTCTTATTTACTCCGTGGGTTCATGAATGCAGAGAAAGCTAGCTATTAGTAGCTAAAATACATTAGCACTGAGAGTTTATGATTAGACATCACATGAATGCAGATAAAGCTAGCTATTAGTAGCTAACATATATTAGCACTGAGAGTTTATGATTAGACATCACAAGCTGATCTAAGCAGTGCACAGACGCATCCAGTCTGTTAGCTACTAAGACCTGCAATAAGCACTGCGCTCGCAGACCCACCACAGCTGACAAGGGAAGGCAGCATATCGGCACAAGGTCTTCTCCTCCAACCTCACCTTGTAAACATATACCCGGGCAAGTTTCTCAACAAGAACACTTCCACTACAAAAATGCTGGCAGCTCTAAATGAAGCAACGGTTTAAAGGAGCATTGCCTGTGAAGAGCGACCTTAATCAGTGCACGTGCCTTGTCTTCTCTGTAAAAGCCTGCACTTTATCGCTCACTTTACTGTGTACTGACTTTTAGAGAGAGGATAGGGCAGATGTGCTGCCCCTCCCAAATCTGCTGTCCTAGGCACCAACCTTGTTGGCCTAGGCCATAATACGCCCCTGTCTAGGTGTAAGTAAATTAGATCATAGAAATTAATTGGAAAGTTGTTTAAAATTGTATATGCTCTGTCTGAATGATGAAGGAAAACAATTGCCTCTTATGTCCCTTTAATGGAATGTATTGCCATTGAAAAACATGTCAATTTTTTTTTTATGGCAGAATATACCTTACCTCTTAAAAAGAGACATGGGCAGAATAGGCAAGGGAAGTATCCATAAAAACAACTGAATACCAATCACCAATATGACATGAATGTGTATATTTTCATTGTTTTATGTTAAATTAAATTTGATAAATATTCAGGAATAATCAATTTAATTTTCTAAAAATTAAAAATACTGTTCTTGTACAGTTCTTGTACTGTATATATATTGCCTTTTAAGTTGATACTCATTAATAAACCTAATTATTTATTTGTCCTCTCTTGTTTATTATATGAGCTTCTGTGTTGTTTCTTTTATTATATACAATGGGTTGAGTAAGATCACATATTTTTCCTCCACTAACTGGAGCACAAGCTCAAACCTTGGGAGAGCTTTGGGACATGGTTTTTTTTATCTTGGGATTGGGTAACTAGGATCTAAGTTTGATTTTCAGCCTTGAGTAATGAAATACTAGGCATATGTTTGTTGTCAAAATACAATATTCTATATGGTGATTAGGGATGGGCGAATGTTTCTAAAAATTCAAAATTTAAAACGAATACATTTGTTCGTTCAAATCGAATTTCGAATGTTTATATAGCATTCTATTTTTTAATTTTCGTTTTCAAATTTTTCATAATAGAATGTTTAGCTATGTATTCATTCAATTTCAAAATGTTATATACGAATTTGAATGTGACATTTGAGTTTGAATGTAACATTCAAATTTGAAATAGTATTTCTAGTCTACAACTGTGTTTAATAAATTGCTTTTATTTCTGCACTGAATAATGGGGCCTCTCTATACTATATTATAACCTCCAGAAGTCTGTATGGGCCCCTATTTCACATGTGGCTACCCATGATGACAATTTATTAAGGTGATCAAACAGCAGTGCTCACTTGGCCATTTTCAGTAATATTTACTAAAATCTAAGAAAAAATTATACAGGATAGACAATTAGTAAAATGTATTCTTAAATAATGCATATATGCTTTTTCTGACTATGAAAAAAGAAAGATACAAAGAAATGTCACTTTCCTTCAGGAAGGATGTTATTATGAAGCGACTTAATAGGAAAGAAAGGTCAAAATTGAAATACAATGAATTTCAGTTTGGAATAGAATCATTTTTTAATATACTTCTAGCTACCATTTCAGTGGCATATGCACATATGCTACGTGAGACTAGATAGTCAGGATTCAAACATCATGCCTGCTGGCATTAGTGTGTATTGTCAGTGAAGCCTTGATTTACATCATATAGGTCATTGCTGTACTCACAGAATACGTGTGTATGCCTATGAAAAACTAACTTTACTAGAAGCATTTTTTGCCAATTGAAGTACATTGTAAAAATGGTTCTATTCACAATTGAAATGCACCATTCAGACTTTCTATCCCTTTCTATCCCTTGACTTAACATTTAGATTTTTGGTTCTCAAATTTCTCACATTTGTCACATTCTACTACTAATATCTGTCGCACTGTTCTCTGTTTTTATCTGTTTTTTTTTTTTTTTTTTAAATGACCCTGTATAGCTATTTCTTTCAATAATAAACTTATATTTTTCATTTTATATATATATATATATATATATATTTATCTACATATCTATATACAAAAGTGTAATACTTTATTTCAATATGTTTTGCAATACTTTTATTATAGCCGTAACGCTTTACTTCAGGTCTCAAATCATCCCAGCCCTGGAGAAATGCCTATTTGGGAAGGGCATTTGACCCCAGAGCAGGGCTAGTGGCAGTAACGGTTAAGCTTAGGTATAGGGGGGGCGGGCTCAGGAGAGGGCTTAAGAGAGACTGTGAGCAGGAAGTAGGCTCACCTTCTATCCGGACCTGACGGTGAGAGGAAGCTCCCTTTCACCAACATCAGGCCCGGACAGAACGTGAGGGTACTTACCGCTCACATGTCTGCCTACCAGGACCTGTTCACTGCTGCTGCAGCTGCTGCCAGGGAGAGAGGCCTTCAGTGGTTACTGGCGCAGCTGCAGGCAGCAGGAGTCTTACCAGGAGGAGCGCGGATGCAGGAGCTGGCCGCGGAGGAGGATCCATCGCCCAGGGCCAGGCCGGTGCGGCGGTCGCAGCCGCCGGAGCGCCTCAGTCCAGAGACGGGCCCAAGCAGAGGACGTGCAGCGGGATCTGGTAGAAGAGGAGGCAGAGGTCGATCGGCTGGTAGGAGGAGCGGCCCGCAGAGGAGAGGTCTTCAGGAGCATCGGGCACGGGAAGAAGACGGCGGTCACGTGGGCGTCGTGACGCGCCAGGCCCGATCCAGACAGGAGGTGTCCGTGGAGGTGGCAGCGACGGCTGCGCCATCAGGTAAGCCACTGAGCTATCGAAGAGAGGGGGCTATGTGGCGGCAGGAACGGCCAAGGCTGCGGAGCCTTGTAAGAACAAAGGGGGTACCGGAAGGGTCCGTGGGGGGCATGTAAAAGCCAAGAGGGGGGACCGATGCCACAAAGTGGGATGCCCAAAAAGGGGGGGCATGAAGATGGGGGGCCCAGATGAGGCCGAGATAGGCTAGATAGAGGAGGGCACAAAATAAAAACAGGAACCTCATAGGGGGGCCCTAATGAGGCCCAGCTAGGAGGCCCGGATGAGGCCGTTAGCAAAGGGGGCCCAAATGAGGCCAGGTTAGGAGGGGTAGTCGAGGCTGCTCCTCGGGGCCCGGATGAGGCTTTTGGGGCGGGGTGCCCAAATGAGGCCAGGGAGGACCGGGAGAAGGGGGCCACGTGGGAAATCACTAGAAGTGGTTAGAGCCCAAGGGTTAGCATTAGTGAGGTAGGGGGCCCCAATGAGGTAGATTGTAGGCCCAGATGAAGTGAAGGCAAAGGGTGACCAGGTGGTGTCTCATAGGCCTAATGGAAGGTGGAAAAGGGGTATTAGAGAGGAGGGGGGGGGCCAGAGGAGGCCAGGCAGGGGGCTGGTAACCAAGTGGCGGATAGGGGTGTACAGTGGCCGGGGGGGGATCCTACAAGTAGCTTCACAAGTGTGGGGGTAATAAGGCAAGAGGGCTGCCAGTTAAGGGGCTGTTTAGGAAAAGGGGGCGCACATAGGCTGGGAGGTGATGCACTGGGGGGGCAATTGGAGAGCCAGGGACCTAGATGGGGGAGGGGGGGCTCCACCTGCCCAGTGGGCTGGGAGCCGAGCAGAGGGGTAGGGAAAAAGGGGGAAGGGGTGGTAGCACCGGGAAAACTGGGGGGAGTGGGGGGGGGATGAAAGTTGAAGAGGAGTTTGTCTTGAATTGTAACTGCCATCCCTCTCTTCTGTACTAGTGCCATTTGTTTCTAACATGGAAGGAGGTCTCAGGATCGAGCCCGACAGGACACCGGAGAGGGACGGGGATTCCCTGGTTATAGAGGATATCCCTAGTGATTTTGACGGAGACGGTCGTCAGGAGTCGGAGGATCCGGAGCATGTCACGACTGGCCAGGTGGAAGACTTTGACGCCTTGGCGCAGTTATTGGGGTCTTTATCTCCTCCTAGGGGTTTCGGGGATAGGGGGAGGGGCAGGAGCGATTCCAGGGTAAGGGGATCTCGAGGGCCTAGGGATGATGATTTTGATATGCCTTTACAGGTGGGGAGTATTCGGATGCGGGAGCACTCCCCCAGCGTCCGCAGGGGGACAGTTCAGAGGCAAGGCAGGTCCCGTTCCCCGATGAGGAGCAGGAGCAGCAGGGACGTGAGGGCCTCACCGACGTGGGCGAGGATTGAGCAGACGGATAGAGGTAGGAGTGGTGAAAGGAGAAGAGAGGCCAGGCCCAGGAGGAGATCACCAGAGAGGTGGAGGGAGTCGCCGGCAAGGGAGAGTAGGCGGTTGAGCAGGCCGGGAGCTACAAGGGAGTCGGGAGCCGAGACGGCGCATAGGACCCCAGCAGAGGCACCAAGAGGTAGGGTTTCAACTGTTACTCAGAGTGGGCAGGTGAATGAGATGCAGAATGTGTTATTGCAAGGGTTGAAGGATTTAATTTCTAGGGTAGAGCAGTCGTGCGGGAATGAGAGTCAGGGGAGCCCAGCGGGGGCATGGAGAGAGGGGGCCCTGGGAGCAGGTGCAGTAGGAGTCGGGAATCCGGTGGTCGGGGCCCCGGCTGGGGCACCTCCATCAGGGGCGGGGCAGGCGCCCATAGCGACACCAGCTGGGGAGGCAGTTGGGGGGGTTGCGGGAACGTCAGGTGCCACGGGGAGAACGGGGGCGGTGACCATCAGGGTGTCGGAGGATGCCCTGTGGAGACCGTGCCTATTTTCTATAGGCCCCTTGGGGCTGCACTTGGCGGCCGAGGTAAAAGAAAAAATATGGAAGAGGGAGTTCTTAGAATTATTCTCCCTCCTCCCCATAGATCAGTTTGTGGAAGTGAAAGAGGATCCGAAAGGGGAACAGGGGAAAAAAGAGGAGGAGGAGGAGAGAAAGAAGCGTTACCGGAAAATCCCAAAGACATTCGCTAATTGGACCAGGGCATTCTGTATCCTGGCCAGCGTGATTACGCAAAAATTCCCGGAACAGGGCTCTGCCCTGTTTTGTTATTTTGATGAGGTTTCCTCTGCATACCGTACTTACGGGGTATGGCGTGGTGGAGATACGATGAACAGTTTCGTCAGAGAATAGCGGTCCGTCCGGACATGAGGTGGGACGACAGGGACATGGGGATCTGGCTGGAGATTATGACTCCATTACGCGGGGGCCAGTCCTTTCGGGCCGGGGGGATCAGCCACCCGGAATCGGCCGGCACAGGTGCAGCAGTGGCCTTACGGAAAGGCCTCTGTTTCCAATTCAATGATGGGCAATGCCGTTTTGGGGCATCGTGCAAGTATAAGCACGAGTGTTCGGGATGTGGGGGGGTGCACTCATATGCCAAATGTTTCCGGAAGGGAAAGGCAGGTCATAGACCAGGGGAAGTGGGTGTACAGAGCTCGGACGCCGGTGGACATCAGAAGGATGGTCCCTTGGCTAAAACGGTACGCTAAAGTAAGGGGCAAACGGGGTGACGCCGAGCTGCTGCTAACAGGATTTAGCTTGTACAAAAATATGTGTGGCAAACAGGTCAGATGTTAACAAAACAAATATGCTCAACACAATGTGCTAAAAAACAATACTCTCCTTGTTAGAATAAACAGATGACCGCTGCCCTTCCTCAGTCTCTCCCCAGGGACTGTACAGACAATAGACAAAACGAAATGGATGGCGCTGGTCTTGATGTATAGTTAATTTCTAGTGGTGTTAAGAAGGGCCGGGGGGGGGGCCTTCATGGCCAGGAGTTGGTTGTCAGTGCTATTGAAGTGGATGTCGGAATGGGGTGATATCGGGGTGTCCAGGGCTATGGTGAAGCGTAGGCTGGCAGCACTCGCATTCCTGTGCCAGTTTTTGGGGTGGGAGGACGTTACTAAGTGTTTCATGGTCCGTATGGCCGCCAGGGGTTTGTGTAGAGGAGGTAGAGTCCCGGACTCTAGGAGACCTGTTATTTTCGCATTACTGCAGAGGGTAGTGGGAGCACTGGACGTGGTATGTTCGGATGGATATGAGGTGGTCCTTTTCCGGGTGGCTTATGTGATAGCCTTTTTTGCAGCCTTTCGGGTTTCTGAGGTGGTGGGTGCGAATAGGAGAGATGGCGGGGGGATCCAGAGATGTGACGTTTGGATGCAGGAGGGGGAGCTTTGCATATGGTTGAAGAAGTCCAAGACGGATCAGGGAGGGCGTGGGAGAGCTATTAGCCTCAAAGCGATCGGGGGTTCATGTTGCCCAATTGCGGCCATGGCCGCATTCTTGCAGGTGCGACCTCAGGGCGACGACCCGTTGTTGGTCCACAGGAACGGGGACTCGTTATCGCGTTTCCAGTTTATAGCAGTCTTTAGGAAAGTTCTAGGGCACTTGGGGTTACCGAAGCTTCATTTTGGGTCACATTCATTTAGAATAGAGGCAGCTACAGAGGCAAGAATGTTGGGGATGTCGGATGCAAAGATTAAAAGGATTGGGAGGTGGGCCTCTGACAGCTTTAGATCTTATGTACGGAGGGATCTAATACTGTAAGTTATTATGTTATGTTTTCTGTTCTTTTCTTGTTTCATGGTTAGGTACACGGGAATGCTGGATTATTGGCCATTCCTACATCTATTGGGCTAGGAGAGCGGCAATGGTAAAGGAGGACGCAGGCCAGCTGGGCCTGGATGGCAGTGCAGTGCGGATACGTTGGTTGGGGTTCAGGGGTTTGAGGTGGGACCAGGTGATTGTGAAAGTGGTGGAGTTTGCTAGGTTGTACGGTCCGCCTGGGCTGTTGGTGATCCATGCAGGTGGGAATGATTTGGGCTTCATCTCTCAGAGGGATCTGTTGGAAGGCATAAAGAGGGACTTGCTAAGGTTGTGGGATTTGTTCCCGGAACTGATTGTGGTGTGGTCGGAGATAGAACTTAGATTGAAATGGCGGGCAGCGTGGGATAAATAGAATCTTGAGCAAGTTTGTCGAAAAAAAAGGGGGAGTGTCAATTCGGCACGTGGAGTTTGAAGGTGAATCTGGGGCTTGTTTTTTCCTGAGAGATGGAGTCCATTTAAATGAGGTTGGGCTTCATTTGTTCAATTTTAATTTGAGGGAAGGGGTTGAAAAGGCCTTGGGGGTTGGCGGGGTCCAGCGTTAAGCCGTCCTGGTGGCGGGCGGGGCTTGCCTTTGGTGGTCTGTGGAGTTGGCTGGGGTACCTCCTGCCATGCAGGAGAGATCTATTATGGTTCATGAGGGGACCTTCGGCAGGGAAGTACAATTGAGTTAATGGGCAAGCCCAGATGAAGGGGGAGTGTTAATGTTAATGTTATTATGGGGATTATTTAACTGTGTTTGTTTATATGTTATGAGAATTTGTTAATAAAACAAGCTGCGGCCTTTTTACCCCATTTTGGTTGTGTGTGTGTTCTTTATTAGAATAACGAGGTCCCGAATAAAGGGGTCATCCCAGCCCTGGAGAAATGCCTATTTGGGAAGGGCATTTGACCCCAGAGCAGGGCTAGTGGCAGTAACGGTTAAGTTTAGGTATAGGGGGGTGGGCTCAGGAGAGGGCTTAAGAGAGACTGTGAGCAGGAAGTAGGCTCACCTTCTATCCGGACCTGACGGTGAGAGGAAGCTCCCTCCCTCCCTAAAAAATTTACGGTGTAGGAGGTTAATTCTTGTCGCAGCTGGGTGGGCGGGGCTTGCCTTTGGTGGTCTGTAGAGTTGGCTGGGGTACCTCCTGCCATGCAGGAGAGATCTATTACGGTTCATGAGGGGACCTTCGGCAGGGAAGTACAATTGAGTTAATGGGCAAGCCCCGATGAAGGGGGAGTGTTAATGTTAATGTTATTATGGGGATTATTTAACTGTGTTTGTTTATATGTTATGAGAATTTGTTAATAAAACAAGCTGCGGCCTTTTTACCCCATTTTGGTTGTGTGTGTGTTCTTTATTAGAATAACGAGGTCCCGAATAAAGGGGTCATACATTTTTTTAATTTTTTTTTAATATTGAGCGCAACACATGACTTACAACTTGTAATATGTGTGATTTTTAGTACACTAAACATTCTCTGTTTTTTCTGTTTTACCATGGACTTGTAATACCTGCAATATTGATAGTGCACCCTGTGTCTAAGCCTAAGGGGCCGATTTATCAAGTGTAGCAATCATGTCCGCCAGACATCGCTAAATGCCGACAGCATACGCTGTCAGCATTTATCATTGCACAAGCAGTTCTAGCTAGCAGGGGATGTCAAACAACCCGATCGTATTTGATTGTGCGGATTGATGTCCGCAGCCTCAAAGGAGGCGTATGAGTTAAGGAGCAGCGGTCCATGATAAATTGTCCCCTAAGTCTTTTACAGTAATATTCACACCTAAACAACCAAATATCCTCACTGCCATAGCAAATATTGTTTTTGATGTTTCTTGTCCTGTGCAGCAACAGTGAGAATTCATCTTTAGAGAACCCAATCCAATAGAAAATATTGGAAAGATGGAAGCCCGGTTTGAGCGTTAAAGGGTCTTCTCCAAATTTTTATTGATAATCTCTTTATTACCCATTCCCCAGTTTTGCATAACCAATTCTGTCATATTAATACACGTTTTACCTCTGTAATTACCTTATATCTAAGTATCTGACAAATTACCCCATATTTAATTTATTTTAACAGACTAGCATGTTAGCCAATCAGTGCTGACTCATACTAGCGCTGTCTAACTGTGAAAAACTGTCAAAATGCACTGAGATAAGAGGCCTCTTTCAGCGGCTTAGAAATTAGCATATGAGCCTACCTAGGTTTAGCTTTTAACAAAGAATACCAAGACAACAAAGCAAATTTGATGATAAAAGTAAATTAGAAAGTTGTTTAAAATGCATGCCCTATCTGAATCATGAAAGTTTAATTTTGACTAGACTGTCCCTTTAATGCTAGTTCATGAGAAAACTAAATACAGTGGGGGATATTTATCAAAGGTCTGTTGGACCTTATCCGACAGTGCGGATCAGGTCCGACAGACCTTGCTGAATGCGGAGAGCAATACGCTCTCCATATTCAGCATTGCACCAGCAGCTCTTGTGAGCTGCTGGTGCAACGCAGCCCCCTGCAGACTCGCGGCCAATCGGCCAACCCAATCGGGTTGAATTCAGCGTTATGGAGCAGCGGTCTTTAGACCACTGCTTCATAACTGCTTTTTCTGGCGATTCTGAAGACTCGCCAGAAACACGGGCCCTCAAGCTTCATCCGGAACTTGATAAATGGACCTCTATGTGACAATCACACCATGAAACCACTCATTACTTTTTACTTTGCCGGCTCCAGAAAGAAAACAATTCCTATCATAAAAAACAGCTAAGAATGTATTTATTTTTAATTGCAGCATTTCTATTTTTTGTGGTATAAAATGCTTTGCATATTTTTTCATGCTGTAATGATGTATTTGTTAAGGAGATTGTTACATTTCTTTCCCCTAAAGTTGCGCAATAATCGCTATTATGTTAATCATTTATTGGCAATGGTTGCTTTAATAATGTCAGTGTTTAACAATATAAGGTGATTTAGTTCTGTCAAGTAACGATGACGTGTGGATAGACATATACGGAAAAAAGAGCAAACCTTAAACAGGAAACTATAAATGTGAAACAGAGGAAGTAAGTACCAAAACAAGCTCTAGCTGATAATTAAACTTTGTTGTGGCTTCTCATTTGGGATTTACAGCATTTAATAACCGTTGTGACTGAAAATGGATCCTAATTTGGTCCCATTAAGATCAGAGCATATCTTGAAAGCCATGTAACAAAAAATAAACTAATCAGACACCACACATATTATAATAATTAAGTACATAATAAAGCTTAAAGTAAACCTTGGAGAGTACAGTACCAGGTATTGAGGTGTAAGACTGAAAAATAAATACCCATGGATGAAAATATGCAAAGTAATTTATTCTGTAGCAGTGAAAATACATTAGCTATAAAAGAATCTGTAGAATATCTGTAGCATACATGCTATTGAACAGATTGATTGGTCGTTATTAACCAAATATTTTTTGTCTTATGTACCATATATTTTAGAATCTAGTCTAAATGTATAATATTTGTGTATCATGAGAATTATTGGTGGTTACAGTTTTTACAGTTTTGGGTGTTACATTTATAGTCAAAGTTGCAGATAAACTGTATTCCTGTGTTGCTCCATATACAGTATTGGATCAAATAAGAGCATGCAATTTTTCGGCTAAAATGGCCCTTTTATGGAGAATATAGTAGAAACTAATAGTAGTGCTCACAATCTTTATAGCTAAAATAGACTATACAGCATTATTATAATTATTACATCCCATGTATTTCGTAGACATAATATTCACTTCAGTCAGGGAAATATATCCCTTTTAAATATTCCTAAAATAATAGTGGGCTAAAATTTTGAAAATATTCCCTCAGATTCTCCATTCTATTAAAAAGATATTTTATGCCAATATAAATAAATACATTATCAAGGACTGGGGTACATAAATAAAACTAGTTTTTAGACCATCTACTCCAACTTAAAAAACAACATAATAATCATGAGACCAGCACCAAGAAAGAGGCGTGCTCAGAATTTTGTAACACCTTGCTGCCGCTGTCCTTCCTTAGCATACAGCCAATTAGCTTGAAGGTAAAAGAAGCTCAGGCTAACTTGACTTGTCTATTTATCCATCCGCTTTTTATGGCGAAATTCCTCTGTCTATGATTTTAAATTGTCTTGAATTAAAATAAAAATAAATAATATACAAGCTTTGTTTGGATTATTTATGGCAGTGCAGTAAACATGAGCCTAGCTCATGAGTTCCAGGCCTAGTTTGAAATAAAAAATATTTATATATCTTAGACATGCCCTCCATGTGTTGCTTTTAAATAATAAACGCTAGCATCCAGAATATTTTATTGAGGTCTTGAAATAATGCACTGTCCATTTTTATGGTCAATCATTGGTTGTGTTGTATAATATGGTGAATGGTATCACTGAAAGTCTGGATTCCATTTAATGTTGATTTTTAAAAGATATGTGCCAGGTTATGGTAGTTATTCCTTTAGCTTTTTATATAATGGATAGAGATGCTACATAGAATTGTTTGGAGAAAAAGTATTTGATTGTTTATCTATTAGACATTTTAATTTCATATTTCTGGACTCAATATGTAAGTATTTTGATGGAATGCTATAGAGTAATATAGAACAGTTTTATTTTGCAGGAAGGCCTACAGAAACTTCTGAACAAAAACACTTTGGGCCTGATGATCTTAAACTCTTTGCTCTGGTGAGATTATCTTAAAGGTCTCCTCAGTATTGTGAGGTCCCTCAAAAGAATTTTAGAAAGGGAAATTTGAGAGCAGTTTAGCTCGCTATTCAGGGTTATAGATGTGAAACAGACATACCTACATTGCAATATAATTCCCAAAAAAGCTCCCAGAGATTTTGCGTGATTTCTCTCTATGGGCAGATTACGAGTGGCGCTCTAATAGTTGTGCACGAGTGGTTTTTGGGTTTATCGCGTAGCAAAGTATTACAAGTATAAAGAAAATGCGTTCACTCCAACGCAAATTAATTTCACAAGTGTTGGGTTAGTGTGACCGCAGAGCTCTGATTAACTGTTATGATAAAAAAAAAAGTTGCACAAAACACATTTGAAAGTATAGTTACACTCACAATAACACCATCTAATAAAAATTATTTTAAAAAAAATTGCACAAAAAAGTTATAAAGGCTCAAAGATATGAGGTCTCAGAAGTTAGGAAAAAAAAAGGGCGGCAAAGGGCTTTAACATAGAGATACATACAATATATATATATATATATATATATATATACTGTTATATATATATGTGTGTGTGTACAGATGTATTAATGTATTCATATGTGTATATATGTATTCATTAGCAAAAAAAAGGAATTAGGATGGAGCACCAGCGTTTAAAAAGTTAATATTTTATTGATTATCCATTAAAACAAAAAGGATAAAATGGTAACAGGAAGGTTTTGTCCAAACAAGAGTCAGCTCATACAGCTGACATGTTTTGGCTAGATGCTGTTATCAAAGCTGCTAAGTTGCGTGGGCTTAGCCCCGCCCTTAAAAACATAGTAATTAACTCCTATTGGACAATAGAATTAAGCACTGATTAACATATTCAGTGCACATTAACCCTTTGATGATTCATATTAAATTAAAAATGAATACAGAATAATGTGGATCTATAACGTGTTATGAACAAGGAACTCTTATGCTTCTCAACAATCCCTATTATGCTTGGAAGGTATCTAATTCGATAAGCACTATATTAAACTGAATAAATACATTATGATAGAAACTTTTCCCTATGGTAGAAACCTTTTAGACATAGTGCTTAAAGTTGCTATTCCCTAGTCTAATGTTTGTTAAGAGCTGCCTGGACTATACCTACAATTTGTGTAGTGTTTCTATACAAACATACAATTTATGTAGTGCTTCCTTTATGCTCTAATTGTGTTGTTGCTAATCGACATATTTAAAGGGACAGTCAACACCAGAATTTGTGTTGTTTTAAAAGATAGATAATCCCTTTATTACCCATTCCCCAGTTTTGCATAACCAACACAGTTATAATAATACACTTTTTACCTCTGTGATTAACTTGTATCTAAACATCGTCTGACAGCCCCCTGATCACATGACATTTTATTTATTATCTATTGACTTTCATTTTAGCCAATTAGTGCAGTGTCTGCCACAATCCACGGGCATGCTCACAATGTTATCTATAGGGTTTACCTGAACTAGCTCTCCCCTGCTGTGAAAAGCAAATACAAAAGCATGTGATTAGAGGCGGCCTTCAAGGGCATAGAAATTATCATATGAGCCTTCCTAGGTCTAGCTTTCAACTAAGAATACCAAAAGAACAAAGCAAAATTGATGATAAAAGTAAATTGGAAAGCTGTTTAAAATTACATGCTCTATTTGAAACATGAAAGTTTTTTTTGGACTTAACTGTCCCTTTAATATCACTCTTCTTCTGTGTTAGTCTCTGCCAAAACTATACTGGACAACAGTCAAATTTAAGTTAGACCACACCTGGCATGTAATATCCTGTAGATTTTGCCTAATCCATAACGTGGACATTAGTCTAATTTTTGGAGTTAAGGCATTATATAATTATTTGGAATATTTATCTATGTCAAGTGTTGATTTCTCCAATAGTATGGCAGTATGATTAATCCAAACAAAGGGAGCTGCAGGAGTAAATCTTAAGAGGACACTTATTGGAACAGTTAACACATTGAGAACTTGACGCTAAGACCGCTAATCTTTGTTTGGAAAACAACCAAAATAGTTGCTCAAAAGATTACATTAATTCATAAACGCTGCTATGGACTTATAGTATTAACCTAAGGGGAATACCCATAAGTGAACAGGGCTTATGGAAAAAGAATCAATCAGTTGTACTCGTGCTGTACATTTACTTAAAAGTATGTTGATATTTAGATTTAAAGGGTTACCAAGGAGTTCAGGCTCCTAATCTCACTGTATGATAAAGGAATGGAAGGGCATATGTAAGATGGAAACAGATGTATTAAATAATTAAATTTAGTTCAATCTAACCAAATCTAATTTTTAAAAAAATTTAGTTTCTCATCCCCGCCTACTACTCCCAATAGTTAATAAGGTCATACATAGAGTTAAGACCTTGGAGGTGTCTCGTTTTTAATGTAAAGATCCAAAAGATCTCACGTTTAGCTAACAGATTGTCTCTGTCACCCCCTCTCGGCGGCATGAGCACTCTCTCTATACACGTCCAACGGAAAGTGTCTGCACTTTTCCTGTGTATATTCGCAAAATGCTGGACCAAGGGCGTGCTTGCTTTTCCTATCCTGATGCTGGAGAGGTGCTCTCTAATACGAGACCTGACCTCCCTTGTGGTAAGGCCTACGTATTGCATTTTGCAGGTCTCACAGGAGGCGAGGTATATAATATATGTTGATCTACAGTTCAAACACATATTTTTTGTGAACATCTCCCCTGTAACCGATGAGCTTTACTGAATTCCTAACTGGACCTTTTCACAGGCAACACACTCTCTATTATGGCATTTAAACATCCCTTTTTGTGTAAGCCAGGATGACTCTTGTGCTTCAGTTTTAATAATTTTAGTTGGTGCCACTAGGTTGCCTTTTGTTTTATTTTGTCTGTATGAGAAATGGCAGGACCTGATAGACAGGTCCACCAAACCCTCGTCAGCCTTAAGCATGGGAAAATGTTTTCTGATTACATCACAAATCTGCGTGTATGGTTCCGAATGGTCCGTTACAAAGAAGAGGTCGTCCCCAGTACTACTGTGAGGATACAGTTTTGATTTTAATAATATTATCAGTAAGCAATTGAAGTTTGCCTGATAAAGGTTTTGTATGAATACACAATCTCCTTAATACCATTACTTAGATATAAGGTTCCTATGTGTATTCAGTTTTAATGGTGGATTTAGTATTTATTGACACAACTATGATTCTCTCTAGTTGTGTCTGACTCATATGATTTATTTATAGACAAAGATAAATTTATATATTGAGATATGTATGTTATGAATGAAGTTCTCAGAAAGTAAGGTTAAGATTTGGAGATTCAATATAAGTAATGAATTTGATATGACACATAATAGGAATTGAGCAGTGAAAGCTGACGATTTCCAAATAAATAAACACAGGAATTTCAGTAATGCATTACCCTTTATAAAGTTGTCCTAGCATGCTTATATACTTTATCGATGGTGCACATACCTTGAATAAGTGAAATTAGTTACAGATACAGCGTTTCTTACTTGGATTTGGTGTTCAGTTCAATGTCTAAGGAGACAGGAGAGCAGCGTCTGATGCCTGCAGCGTGTGAGCAACTCCGGCGTGCTGCGCAGTGAATTCTGAGAGTCGGAGGTGACGTCAGCACTAGTCTGAGCGTCCGTTTGAATACTGGTAACGAAGAGAGATGCAGCTTGACACAGGTGCATAAGTAAAAGTGAAATTGATCTCCCCTTCAACTTAGTAAATCAAGTTATAGCGAAAAGTTAAAGCCATCAGAATTAAGGCCAAAAAATGAGCAAAGTTTTAGAAAGAGAGAGGTTGAAATTATCCTCCAATATTTAGGATTGCTCAAGGCTAATTATTCTTTAAGATATAAAGAGACAAGATGCTGTCTCAAAACACTCTTTAATAATCAAGCAATGTCTTATGGGTAAAGTGTGTTTAAATAGTCTACCTGAGGGGAGGAGAACTTGACGTAAAGGCACAGTGAAATGGTTGATGCTGACAGATCCCCCCATTCAAGAGGGCCTCCCAGCAGTCCGAGGGCCCGGCTTAAAGGGAAAGCGAACATGAAAGTCCTTCAGCAAGTCAGGTGCATTTAAATCACGGAGAGGAACCCAGGAATTTTCATCATCCCCATAGTCTTTCCAATGTACCAAGTATTCAAGGGTTCTTCTACGATACCTAGAATCCAAAACCCCATCTACTTCATAATCCAGTGGATCAGGTATAGGGAGAATGGAAACATCAGTGGACGGAGGTGTTGTTCCCAGATAGGGTTTCACCAAGGACACATGGAATGAGGGATGTATTCTCATTGTGGCCGGTAATTTCAAAGTCACTGCATTGTCATTTATTACTCTGAGTATAGGGAATGGTCCTATATATTGATCAGCAAGTTTTTTACTGGGTACAGGTAACCTGATATTTTTAGTTGATAACCATACCATATCTCGGGGGTTTATATACCGGAGATGGTATCCTCTTTCTATCATAGTATTTCTTCTGGGCTTCTTTGGCAGAGGCCAAATGATCTTGTAGTGTGTCCATAACTTCTTTCAAAGAGTCAGTGGAGTTGGACACTGATGGAGAATGAGAAGAAGTTATAGTATTTGGGTATGTTCGAGGATGAAAACCATAAGTTGCATAAAAGGGAGAGACTTTTGTTGAAGTATTGTTTGAATTATTATAGGCAAATTCCGCACTTGGTAACCATTCTAACCAGTCATCCTGTTGAGATGAAATAAAACATCTCAAATACTGTTCAAGTGTCTGATTCAAACGTTCTGTTTGACCATTTGATTGGGGATGGAAAGCTGTTGTAAGTCTGAGTGTAATTTGTAAAGCTTTACATAAATATCTCCAAAATTTGGAAGTAAACTGACTTCCTCGATCAGTTACAATTGAAGCAGGTAAACCATGTAATTTAACTACATGGCTATGGAAATATTTGGCAGTGGTAGAAGCAGTTGGTATTCGTTTTAATGGGATGAAATGGGCCATCTTGGTTAAATGGTCCACTACAACCATTATGGTATTATGACCATTTGAAATTGGTAAATCTACAATAAAGTCAATTCCAATCATATCCCAAGGTTTCAAAGGTATTGGTAAAGGTGTTAAGAGACCATAGGGCTTATGATGTTCTTTCTTTTTCTTTGCACAAATGTCACAATTTATCACATAGGAATGAATGGAAGTTTTCATCTGGGGCCACCAGTATTCCCTACTTATTAGTTCAGCGTTTTTTTCAATGCCTGGATGTCTGGCTAAAGGGGAATCATGGTGTTGGTGGATAATCTGGTTCTTTAAAGTTGGTGGAACATAAATCAACCCATCTTTCATATATAATCCAGATTCAGTGTCTGGTGTACAAATAGGTGGAATTTGAGTATCCACGTTTTGTGCTTGATAAATATCAGATGTCTCTAATATTGTTGCTGCAATGATTTTAGTTGGTGGAATTATATATGTATTAGTTTAAGACTCTTCAGGTGTCTCAAAAGAATGTGATAAAGCATCTGCTTTTTCATTTTTTGTTCCTGGAATATATGTTAGTTGAAAATTAAACCTGTCCAAGAAAAGGGCCCATCTCACCTGTCTTGATGACAGGGTTTTATTTTTCTTCAAATATTGAAGATTTTTATGATCTGTAAAAACTTGAAAAGGAATTACAGTCCCCTCCAAGAGATGACGCCAATGTTCCATTGCGGATTTCATGGCTAATAATTCCTTATCGCCTATTGAATAATTAGTTTCTGCAGTAGTTAACCGTCGTGAGTAATAAGCGATAGGATATAGTTGATTATCATGTTTATCTGGTTGCATTAATATTGCACCAATTCCAACATTTGAGGCATCCACCTCCAAGGTGTAAGGCAGATCTGGACCAGGGAGTCTCAAAATTGGTGCTGTAGTGAATTGTTGTTTCAAATTGTGAAAAGCACATTCAGCATTGGAATCCCAAACAAATCTTTGTTTTCCTGTCAATCTTGTTAGAGGCTGTACAATGGTAGAATAATTATTGATAAACTTCCTATAGAAGTTTGAGAAACCTAGAAATCTTTGTAAGGATTTCAGGTTTGTAGGAGTTTGCCAATTGATTATGGCTGTTACCTTTTCTTGGTCCATTTGTATACCATTGGGAGAAATTATATATCCCAAAAATTTAATAGTGTCTTTATGGAACTGACATTTTTCCATTTTGGCGTATAATTGATGTTCACGAAGTGTTGAGAGAACCCATCTTACATGTTTTCTGTGGTCCTCTATAGATTTAGAATATATAAGGATATCATCTAGGTAAACAATTACTCACACATCCATAAGTTCTTTAAAGATCTCATTTATAAAGAACTGGAATGTGGCAGGGGCGTTTGTCAAACCAAAAGGCATAACATTATATTGGAATAGGCCATATCTTGTTTTGAATGCTGTCTTCCACTCATCACCGGATTTCATACGTATTAGATTGTATGCACCTTTTAAATCTAACTTGGTGAAGATGTTTGCACCTGTTAGTCGTTCAATTATTTCCGGGATGAGTGGTAACGGGTATCTGTTTTTTATCGTGACTGCGTTTAGGGCACGATAATCAATTATGGGTCTAAGTGTACCATCTTTGTTTGTAACAAAAAAAATGGATGATGCAACTGGTGATGAAGATGGGGTTATAAAACCCTTTCTTAGGTTTTCATCTAGATATTCTCTTAGATGATTTAATTCTTTTTGTGAAAGGGGAAAAATTTTCCCTGATGGTATCTCTATCCCTGGTTTAGTGTCAATTGGGCAATCAAAATGCCTATGAGGTGGGAGAGTTTCAGCATTCTTAAGATTAAAAACATCATTGAAATCATGATATTCTTGAGGTAATGTGGAACTTATATGTGCGATATTGACATATGGGAAACATGTTTTTTGACAGTATTGTGATGTGAAAGTGATTTTATTTTGTGACCAATCTATGGTTGGATTATGTTTTTGTAACCAGGGTATACCTAGTACTATAGGGTGAATTGAAGTAGGAATAATGTCAAATGTTAGAAACTCTTTGTGCCCATCAGGTGTGATGGTTAATAGGGGTATTGTGTGGTGTGTGATAGGTCCCTTTAAAATTTGAGAACCGTCAATTACCCTAACAAAAACAGGAGAAGATTTCTGCAGTATTGGTATTTTATTTTGTTTAACTAAAGATTCAACAAGAAATAAGCCTTCAGCTCCAGAATCAATAATGGCTTTGTTCTGTAGTTGTTGGCTGTCCCACTGTAAAGACAATATTAATGACAGGTAGGGTATATTTTTAGATTTATCACATGAACAATTGTTTAATAACTTACCCTTCTTTTGACGGGAAAGTATAGGACATGTGGAAACATCATGGTCTTTATTTCCGCAGTAAAGGCAGAGATTGCCTAACCTTCTTCTTTATTTTTCTTCTAAACTTAGAGGACCACGTATGGTACCTATTTCCATTGGTATGGGATTTATTTGGGTTTTTTCTTGATAAGTTTGGAAATTTCTTTTGGGAGTACTTTCAAAGAAATGTTTTTCAGTCTTCCTTTCCCGGTACCTTCTATCCATAGCTATACATAACTTAATCAAAGCATCCAAACTTTCAGGAAAATCCACTCTAGATAATTCATCCTTCAAGTGTTCTGACAAACCTAGGCGGAATTGATTTTTCAGACTTACTGTATTCCACTCTGAGTCTGTCGCCCATAGTTGAAAATCTGAAATGTAATCTTCCACAGGCCTTTTTCCCTGTTTAAGGGATCTTAATCTATTTTCTGCAGTTTGTTGCTTATTAATGTCATCGTATAGTATTGCCATAGTTTGGAAGAAATTCTCAAGAGAATTTAAAATAGGATCTTCTGACTCTAGGAATCTATCTGCCCATGCTCTGGGTTCTCCAGTTAGGTAGGATATTGCTGTAAATACTTTAATCTTTTCTGATCTGTAGGTTCGTGGTTTTAAGGTAAAAAGTAATATACATGCATTTTTATATTCACGAAATTTCGTGCGATCACCAGAAAAAGGATTTGGGGGATTAACCTGTGGTTCAGGTGTCTCATTAGTTTTTTGACTTATAAATTCATTTATTACTTGCTTAAGACTACTATTTTCATTTTTTAATTCGGTTAGTCCTTGTGCCAATATTTCCACCTTTTGATTTAGTGTGGTGATCTGGTTAGCCATTTCAATAGGATCCATGTTGTACCTAGAAATATGTGTGTGAATTTAAATATATTTTTAAGGCTTGATTATTCTGTGAGGATACAGTTTTGATTTTAATAATATTATCAGTAAGCAATTGAAGTTTGCCTGATAAAGGTTTTGTATGAATACACAATCTCCTTAATACCATTACTTAGATATAAGGTTCCTATGTGTATTCAGTTTTAATGGTGGATTTAGTATTTATTGACACAACTATGATTCTCTCTAGTTGTGTCTGACTCATATGATTTATTTATAGACAAAGATAAATTTATATATTGAGATATGTATGTTATGAATGAAGTTCTCAGAAAGTAAGGTTAAGATTTGGAGATTCAATATAAGTAATGAATTTGATATGACACATAATAGGAATTGAGCAGTGAAAGCTGACGATTTCCAAATAAATAAACACAGGAATTTCAGTAATGCATTACCCTTTATAAAGTTGTCCTAGCATGCTTATATACTTTATCGATGGTGCACATACCTTGAATAAGTGAAATTAGTTACAGATACAGCGTGTCTTACTTGGATTTGGTGTTCAGTTCAATGTCTAAGGAGACAGGAGAGCAGCGTCTGATGCCTGCAGCGTGTGAGCAACTCCGGCGTGCTGCGCAGTGAATTCTGAGAGTCGGAGGTGACGTCAGCACTAGTCTGAGCGTCCGTTTGAATACTGGTAACGAAGAGAGATGCAGCTTGACACAGGTGCATAAGTAAAAGTGAAATTGATCTCCCCTTCAACTTAGTAAATCAAGTTATAGCGAAAAGTTAAAGCCATCAGAATTAAGGCCAAAAAATGAGCAAAGTTTTAGAAAGAGAGAGGTTGAAATTATCCTCCAATATTTAGGATTGCTCAAGGCTAATTATTCTTTAAGATATAAAGAGACAAGATGCTGTCTCAAAACACTCTTTAATAATCAAGCAATGTCTTATGGGTAAAGTGTGTTTAAATAGTCTACCTGAGGGGAGGAGAACTTGACTTAAAGGCACAGTGAAATGGTTGATGCTGACAACTACCCACCTTTTTGGTGTTTTTTGCCTTGGGTACAGGAGATTTTTTCTATCCATATGTCTGACCTCTTCCAATGCCGTTTCAAACGGGTGAATTGTCCCTTGACAATGCCCTTGAAAACACTTTTGGGGTGGCTGCTCTTAGAGTGCAACAGTGTGTTACCTGATATAGGTTTCCTGTATGCTCACCAGCCACCCCCCAAAGAGTAACATCCAGATAGTTGATGTGAGAGAAGCTAAACTCAAAGGTAAAACCCAAGCCTAGGTCGTTGTTGTTCAGAGAACCCACGAAAGTGGTGAGTTCAATCTCGTCCAGATGAATAGGAGGTCGTCAATGAACCTCCTATAAAACACTATCTTTGAGCTGAGGGGGCCCCCACCTCCATAAATGTGGTCCTTTTCCCACCAACCCATGTAGAGGTTGGCGTACGAGGGGGCAAACTTGGCCCCCATCGCAGTCCCACAAGTCTGGAGGTAGTACTCCCCCTCAAACTCAAAGTAGTTGTGTGACAACAAGAATTCGGCCATTTGGATAACAAACTCGCAATAGTCACTGTCTTCTCCATGATATTTGTTGAGAAAATAAGAAAGAGCAAGCAAGCCCTTGGCATGTGGAATGGAGGAGTAGAGTGATTTCACATCTACTGTAAGCCAAATGTAATCCCTCTTCCACTCAATGTTTTCAAGAAGCTTTAAGATATGCATCATGTCTCTTGTAAAGCTCCACAGCTCAGGAACCATTGGCTGTAATATCTGATCCAGCCACTCTGAAGTGTGCTCCAGGAGCGAGCCGATGCCGCTCACAATGGGTCTGCCAACCACATTGACGAGTGACTTGTGGACTTTCGGCAAAAGATTAAAGATGGGTGTCATGGGCTTACTTACCAATAAATAATTGGCAGTTTCTTCATCAATGTAGCCAGCTTCCATACCATCATCTATTAAGCTCTCAAGCTTCCTTTTGAAAGGGCCAGTAGGGTCTGAATTCAGAACCCTATAATCCTTGGTGTTGTGAAGCTGTCTATAGGCTTCATTGATGAAGTCAGATCTATTCAGCACCAAAACCGACCCACCTTTGTCCGCGGCCCTAATTACAATAGAGGTATTATTACTCAATTTCGCAAATGCATCTCTTTCCCCTACAGTGAGATTTTGTTTACTTCTTGTTTCTGAGTGATACATCTCACTCAGATCTGATTCAACCCTATTATGGAACCTCTCTATGATCGTTCCCCTGGTATGTAAAGGGTAAAATTTGGAAGGGATCTTGAATTTTGGAAGTTTCTTTAGTGTAGTGACCGAACAGTTTTCACTGGACAGATCTAGTGACTCCAGGTTTGAGAGGCTACAGAGGTCTTAAAATTCCAAATCATATACAGACTTAGTGGCCCTACATTCGCCTAGGCCCTGTTGTATAGCATCAGTGGTACCATACCCCTCAGGGCTGTTGGAAAAATGCTTTCTCAAGGTAATCTTTCGCACAAACCTGTTTACATCTATTAGGGTGTTAAACAAATTAAATTTGCTAGTTTAAACAAATCCCAACCCCAGACTTAAGATCTTAGTTTCCACAGTGTTCAATTTGTAAGAGGATAAGTTTATTACTGATACCTCGTTTGCCTCTGATTTCTCCTGAGTGCAT
This sequence comes from Bombina bombina, assembly GCF_027579735.1. NCBI lineage: Eukaryota > Metazoa > Chordata > Amphibia > Anura > Bombinatoridae > Bombina > Bombina bombina. The sequence goes on from NC_069504.1 coordinate 404,356,609, forward strand.
AGCCCTCTTTGTTCCTGTTTGATCTCCCCCCCCCCCGTCTCTTTGCGGGGGGGAAGGGAAAAAAACTGTTTCAATTCTACATTCTCCAATGTATTGGATATTCTCTCTCCTGTGTCTGTACTACATATCTGGATGCCGGTTGAGTATTCTTCAGAATAGAGGGTGGCAAGGCATTAGGTTTCCCTTTTGGCCTTACCACCTCATTCAAATGCACTGGAGGGGCAGATCTAATCTGTACATTGGAATCAATAGGAGGTGTGTCCTCCTCTCCTGAGGCCAAACTTTCACCTCCTGATGATGATTCACCTTCACTTTCTGAGAAGCGTATTCTCCTCTGTTGTCTGCCTCTGCCTCTCCCCCTGCGTCTATCTCTAAATCCTCTGCCCCTATTGTTAGAACCTAAGGTTAAATTATTTTCTCTATACTTCTGTGTTTGCTCCTTTCTGTTCCACACATAGATAGTATTGTTATTAAAATCAGTTTGGTCCCTTATGTATTTTGAATGTTTAATTTCTAGCAACAAATTCTTGGCCTCTGCCACAGCATCTTGTAATAATGTATCAAATTGGGCAAAATCAACATCATCACACCGTCTTTTCAGTTCATCTTGTACTTGGGTAATCTTAATTGTAATTTCCTGGACTTGCTTATTCTTATATATGATCAATAAGAGCATAAGATTCCAGGAACAATCAGAAAGGGTATCATTCCATTCATCAATAAATGCCTTATCATCCGTAGTGAATGTAGGATACTTATTGATTCTAAGCCCCCTGGTTATAAGTTTGAGCTTTAAATAGTTTTCCATAGTCAAAATGTTCAACTTGTATTTATTCTCTTTATTCATAAGATATTCCATCTCTTCAAATAAAGTAGTGAGTTTCTGTTGTGTTCTGTCCAGTGTGAAAAAGTTTTCAGCTAATACTGTGCAGTTATGTCTTTCACTTGCATTTCTCAGAGAATAAAAAGTCACACTAGTTGCAGATCCTACATTAGACTCTGCCCTGTTATCCATGGTCCCTTATTCACTGTGTGTTACAGCCCAAACAATATCATTCAATTTTACACTGTTATATAAGATGTTGCAGTCATTGGTTAAACACGCTAAATAAGAGGGTAAGAAGGCCTGACCTATGAGCCTGTGTAAGAAATACAAGAGAAAAGAACCCTCGCAGAAGCGTGAAACAAATATGCGACCACAGTCCAGTATACTGCTGCTCCGTGCTGTGCAGCTAAGCAAGTACCCTCTGTGTCAGACCCAGCTGACAAATGTCCCCACACGTAGACCTTGGGTTCCCACACAGCACATTTTACCACAATTTCCCCCTCACCTCTCTTCGTCCGGTTCTAGGGACAACGTTGACCACATCTGGTCAGGACGCCTATACTTTAAGCGGTAGTCCCCGGCTTTCTCCTTGGGTATACCGGTTTTCTCCGTCTGGCGTGCCTCTGTTGACCCTCCTCAGACTTGTCTCGAGGGAGTGGGCGTGGTTGGCGTGTGCGTGTTCCTCTCACTCGGACTTCCGGTGCCGACTGGCGGTTTGAGTGACAGCTGTACGGACCAATCCAACATGCAGTAAGTTGAGTAAGGGCTGCCAGGGACTTTGTAGGAGATAGCTCCGTCGTGCTGTGCTCACATCCGTGGGTCAAGTATACATTAGCAAAAAAAGGAATTAGGATGGAGCACCAGCATTTAAAAAGTTAATATTTTATTGATTATCCATTAAAACAAAAAGGATAAAATGGTAACAGGAAGGTTTTGTCCAAACAAGAGTCAGCTCATACAGCTGACATGTTTCGGCTAGATGCTGTTATCAAAGCTGCTAAGTTGCATGGGCTTAGCCCCGCCCACATATAAACACACATATAAACACAAACATACATATGTACACATATATATATACACACAAACACACATGTATATATATATATATATGTTCATTGGAGCCCTTTGCAGTCAAGTAGATGAAAACGTGTAAAAGCAATATTATGCAATATTCATAGTTAATAACAGTTTTAAATATGTATTATCTGTAAATATTTCACATTCCAATGCCTTGCACATAGCAGAATATGTTCTATGTATTTATAAATAGATATTCCTATATATCTGCATACAGTGGGTATTGAAAAAAATCACCCCACTTGAAAGTAATAACATTTTGTTGCTTTGCAGCCTGAAATAAAGACAGACACAGTTTGATATAACACCAACATGTCAGGCAAAAATAAAGACAATTCAAAAAACAGAATAAATGAGTTGCAAAAAGGATCACACCATTGTGTCTGTATTTTGTTGAACTACATTTTGCTTTAATTACAGCCTTTATTCTGTTGGGATATGTCTCTACTACATTTGCACTAGACTGTGCAATATTTGCCCTCTGTTCTTTGCAGAACTGCTTCAGTTCCGTTACATTTGATATTGGTGGTTTGTGTACTGCAATCTTCAAGTCATGCCACAGGTTTAAAGGGACATAATACTCATATGCTAAATCACTTGAAACTGATGCAGTATAACTGTAAAAAGCTGACAGGAAAATGTCACCTGAGCATCTCTATATAAAAAAGGAAGATATTTTACCTCACAATCTCCTCAGCTCAGCAGAGTAAGTTCTGTGTAAAAAGTTATACTCAGCTGCTCCCAGCTGCAGGTTAAAAAAAAATTAAAAAAATGAAGAAATGAACAGCAGCAAATCAGCATCAGCAGTGCTGAGGTCATGAACTCTTTTACTGTGATCTCATGAGTTTTGACTTAACTCTCATGAGATTTCATAGTAAGCTGAATAGGGAAATAATATGAGAGTGCATGATGCTCATCCCCAAGCTGTCCCAGGACAGACACACTAATATGCTGCTTAGAAATCCTTTACAATGGGAGGTGGCTACTGAGAAACTTTTGAGGTAAAATATCTTTCTTTTTTACATAGAGATGTTCAGGAGATATTTTCTAGTCAGCTTTTTACAGCTATGCTGCATCACTTTAAAGTGTTTAAATATTTGGGTATTATGGCCCTTTAAGTCTGTGCTCTGACTAGGCCATGCACGGGCATTCACCTTTTTCTCATTCCACCACTGTGTGGTCATTTTTGCTGTGTGATTTGGGTCATTGTCATGTTGGAAGGTAAACCTTTTTTACACTAACAACTTCCTGGCAGAGGGCAGCAGATTTTCCTCAAGAATTTGACGGTATTTTGCCCCATCCATTATTCCTTCTATCCTGACAAGTGCTCCAGTGCCTGCTGCAGAGAAACACCCCCATAACAGGATATTACCACCTCCATGCTTTACTGTAGGTATAGTGTTTTTTGGATGGTGAGCTGTATTGGATTTCCCCCAGAGATATCGTTTGGTGTTGAGGTCAAATAATTAAATTTTAGTCTCATCTGACACCTTTTTCCATGTGGCCTCAGAATCTCCAAGGTGTGCTATGGCAAAGCTCAGTCGTGACTGCATTTGGCCTTTCTTGATGAGTGTTATTGTTGTCACATGCACACAATGACCACTCTTTGTCATAAATTCCTGCAACTGCTTCAGAGTTGCTGTTGGCCTCTTGGTAGCCTCTCTGACCAATTTCCTCCTGGCTCTTTCATCCAGTTTGGAGCGACGTCCTGATCCAGAGAGATGTACTAAATAACTTCCACTTGTTAATAATAGACTTCACTTCTAGGCATTGATAAAGCCTTTGATATTTTCTTGTATCTATCTCCTGACTTGTACCTGTCCACAACATTATCCCAAGATCTTTTGACAGTGCCTTGCCACCCATAGTTGATTGCTTGCTTCAGTTGCACTACCAGGCACTGAGATGCTCCAGGAAAGCTCTTTTCATGCTGAGCTAATCAATATGCCCACAGCTGATTACAGTTGAAGGTCAAATGGCTTTGTGTGTGCTGCTCAGAAGGTGATTAGCTACACATGATTGAGTTTAAAAGTAATTTTAGGAGAGGGTGATCCTTTTTGTAACTCAGTGATTCTGTTTTTGAATTGTCTATATTTTTGCCGGTCATGTTGGTGTTATATCTTTCACTTGGATGTTATAAGTTGCACTGAGTAATTAGAACTGGATAAACAAAAACTGTGTCTGTCTTTATTTCAGGCTGCAAAGCAACAAAATTTGATTATTTTCAAGGGGGGTGATTATTTTCAATACCCACTGTATATCTGTACCTATATACAGTATAATCATCTATATATATAGGTATAGATAAACATTGTACCAAAATACCATTCAATATATGTAGAAATATGCATTGAAGACTAAATAGAACATATTCTGCTATGTGAAGAACATTAGAATGTGAAATTTTAATATTTTCATGTTGGGTTAGTGCATTTGAGGATATGGAATCGTGTTCGCACACGAGTTGGGTATAAGGTTTTTTCCACTTTTGTGGCTCCAGTGATTCTTTAATGCATGCGCAATATTCAAAGTTCATCTTTTTGTGCACATAGGGTTAGTGTGCGAGTGAAAACGTTTTACTTTCAACTTGTAATACACGTGCTACCCGACGTGCGCAAAAAGCTTAATTCTAGCGCAGTTAGCTCATGATTACTAGGCCAGGCGCCGGCGGGAAATTGCTTGTGCCGTGAGGAGTTGAAGTGTGTACTTAGTTGTGCACGCCTATATGCTATGCAGCAGCTGACTGCATAGCATCAAAAACTTTTTTTGGGGATTATCAGAGGTAATCTAACTTCTGTACTGTTCAGAACACACAGGGCCAGTGAGCTGGATAAAATAGTTTTGATTCCTTCCATCTAAAGTGTCAGGTTTATCACTACATCCTAATAAATAAAGTGCCCATTGTGCATCGCTGTTCAGCAGTGGAGATGCAGTACCATAAAAAGTCTGACAAATTTTAATTCAAATCCATCTCCTAACCCTGTCCCTGCTCACACATTGGAACAGAAATGCAGATCCCTTTTATGTGGTTTAGGGGCATACAAAATATATCCATTAACACATCCCTTCCCACTGAGCTTGCTGGAAACTGTAAAGAAAAGCAGCCGCAGCGTGCAGGTCAACAGCAAAACAAGCAAATAAAGATGCTTCTGTGACCGACTGACGTCCGTGGTGCCTCATCATCGTGCGCATTGCTGATGTGTGCCCTGTGCCACCAGCGCCAAAACCAAGTAAGTCCAGGGGGTGTTTGTATACAATAAAAATAGGTAATCCCCAAAAAAGAGGACAAAGGCGGCTGAAAAGTCATCCACGGCTGGTTCAAAAAAGTTTATTGAAGCAAGGTGCTAGTACATAAGGTGAGAGCAAAGCCTTAACACCTGATGCGTTTCGCGCATGCGTACATGCGCTTCATCAGAGGTGATATGTTCAAGGTGTGTGTTGGCCTATATGCAACAAAGTGACCAATCCTGTTCTTTGTTTAATCAAGAATTATTGTCTGCACCTATGGGTAAGGTAGCTGAGTCATTTGCTGCAAATAGGTCACTCATTCTATTTCTATAGTTACTATGTATCAAACGACACAGTAAACAGTTATACAAATTTTCTAGTACTAGTACAATTGTCAATATATACAAAATATGCATTCTAAGCCTATATAAACTAAATTCTAAATGACAAATAAAATTAAAAAAAAAAATAAAAAAAAATTAACAGTTACATATGAAAGAATATATAAATAAAACAATAACATATATTAATGACTTAGAAAGAACTGGTCATTTTTTCAGAAATGCAGACTAATCAATAGCAGTATCAATTACTATAAGCCAATCACTATCAATGCATATATAAAAAATCCACCAGTCTAAATTTAGGATACGGAAACCATTATATTAGCATGGACAAAACAATATATTAATATATGTATAATACAAATGAAGTTTTTACAAAAAACAAAAATATATAAAAAAGCATAAATATGATAATCAAAAATGATAATAAAAAACACACAGTTGATTACGGATGTGCTGAATTAATTGTTAATTTTCAGACTATTTGGGTTAGTAAATCTAGAGGTCTTCTGAGGTCCTGAAATGTGGTAATATACTGTAAAGGGAAGGAACACTTTATGTAAGATGAATTGTGAAAAATGTTTTCTCTTATATTGTTTTATTTTAGATTATATTATAAATGTATTATTCAGCAAATAAGTCAACATCCATCCTTTTATTAATTCCTTCTGGTACTCTAGTATGTAACTTTATAATCCAAAAGATCTCTTTTTTTTCTTAAGCATTTTTCCCTGTTGCCACCCCTAGGGTATTTTTTAATAATATCAATACCTATGAATGAAAAATATTTTTGTCCTATACCATGCAATCTAAAGTGCTTAGCTACCAGCGTTTTAGGTTCTTTTTCATCTAGAGAGCGCAAGTGTTCACAAATTCTTTCTTTTAATGGGTGGGTAGTTATACCAATGTATTGACAGGAACAAGATAAGCAATTGATAAGATAGATGACATATTGTGAATTACAGTCAATTCTATCTCAGATATGAAACACTTGTTTAGTAATATTAGAAGTAAAAGTGTCTGTCACAGTGATGCAAGTGCATCCTTTACATGGTATATGGCCACATTTAAAGCATCCTGGTTTTGGGCTGAGCCAATGTAAGCCTGTTGTTTCTTTGTCTGTGAACTGTTTGCCAGTTATTTCTCTTATAGTGGGTGCTTTTCGTGCTATACATTTTATTCCTGATGTTAAAATGTTATTAAGTGCCTCATCACCTTTTAGAATTGACAAGTTGTGTTTGACTATCTTACAGATTTGGCTGCATTGTCTGCTGAATTGAGTAATATACAAAAGATTTTGATCAGGAGATATAGATTTATCAGTTTTTTCAGGTTTCTTATGGACTCCTTTAAGTAATTCTTGTCTATTTAAATCTGCCACTTGTTTCTCTATTTTAAGTAGCAGATTCCTTTGGTAGCCTCTATCTGTTAGTCTATTTGTTAGCTCCCTCGCTTGGAAGAAATAATCTGCCAGTTCTGTACAATTCCTTCTTAAACGAAGGTATTGTGCTTTTGGAATGCCTCTTTTTAAGTGATTGAGATGACAGGAATCAGCTCTCAGTATCGTGTTCCTAGCCAATGGTTTTCGGTAAGTGCATGTAGAAATTGTGTTATCTATGACTCTTAGACTCAAATCTAGAAAATCAATAAACTGTTTGTGTATCTGTGCTGTAAAAGTCAAGTTATATTCATTATTATTCATAAAGTCTACAAATTTATCAGCTGTACAATCATCCCTGGTGTCCCAGATGACTATAATGCCATCTATAAAGCGGCCATATATTATAACATTGTCCTTATATGGAAACTGGTCAGAAAAAATCATATTTAATTCCAACCACCCCATATAGATGTTTGCTAGCGCAGGGGCAAATTTTGCCCCCATCGCTGTACCTCGTCTTTGTAGGTAATAAGTGCCTTGAAAGATAAAGAAATTGTGTTGTAAAAGAAATTCTGTTATTTGAACAATAAATTATATAAATTCATTAGTATAATCTGAATACCTATGTAGCATAAAATTTATAGCCTCCAGTCCTTTTGAATGAGGGATCTTGGAATAGAGGGCCGTGACATCAATGGTGGCCCATACATAAGATTCTTTCCAAGTTATGTCACTTATCTGTGTCAGTAAGTGTGTACTGTCCCTAATGTACCCTGGTAGGGCCAACATAATAGGTTGGAGTATGTGGTCGAGCCAACCACCCAATCTTTCACACAGGGATCCATTACTGGCCACAATGGGTTGTCCAGGTGGATTTTTGAGTCCCTTATGTATCTTGGGTGCAATGCGAAAGTATGGGGTGGTTGGCTGTTCCACATATAAGTAATCAGTTAATTCTTTATCCATGAAACTATGTTCAATAGCATAATCAAATAAATGACTAAGTTTGTTTTTGAAGGAGGTGGTGGGATTGATCGTAAGTTTAGTGTATAACATGCAGTCTTTTAATTGGTTCTCAACTTCACCAATATAATCACTTTTGTTCAAAACCACCACTGCCCCTCCCTTATCAGCCTGGACTATCACCACATTGTCATTTTTCTGAAGTCTAGTCAATGCCTGTCTTTGTTGTCGGGTAAGATTATCCCTAGGTATATCTAGGGGATTTTTTTCAATCGTATTTGATAAGTCAGTCAATTCTCTCTCTACTACTCTCTGGTATAGGTCCAACAATTGGTGTCTGGAATTTACTGGATAGAAATAAGAAATATTCTTATATGTAAAAGATGTGCAATAATTTGTTAGTGTATCAGTAGATCTGGTAGATTCCTGTTGTAAAGAAATCAAATTAGTAAGATCCACCAGATCAGTGTATTTAAGTCCTACTGAACCATGCTTTCTAGAAGCTTGTGTATTATTTGGTGAGTGCTCAACTGGGATATCTTTAAAGTGTTTTTTCAAAACTATCTTACGAACAAATCTGTTGATATCAATAAGTGTATTTACAAGATCAAAATTATGTGCTGGTGCATACGATAAACCTTTATTTAGCAAATTACATTCTGTGTTGGACAACTTATTATCAGAGAGGTTAATGACCGCTACTTCTTTATAGTTTTTCTGACCCTGCTGGGGTAACGAAAAGTTGGTTCTGTTTGGTCCATGTCTATTGTATCTTGTGCTTTCTTAGGTGTGCTAGTCTGGCTTGGTTGTTTCACTAAAGTTTTTAATTCTTTTCTACTAGTGCTCGGGTTCAAACTGGTCCTATCTGGTTCAAGTGAGCCTTGTGATTGTTCGCCTTCTGTAGACTGTGCACTAGTATCCTGATAATCTGTGTCTATGCTAGAGAATGTCACATGTTTATTTTTATTTTTATCTGATTTGTTTCTATTTCCTTTTTTGTTTCTATTTTTTTCTTTATTTTTCTTTGTGGATGGCCAATTTTGTCTAGTGGGCTTATGTTGTTGCCATGAATATACTATGTTAAGTTCATAGTCCTTGACATCTCTCTGGTACTTCTGTACCTTCCTTTCAGATAATACTGTGTCTAGAGTGTCTATTGTTTCAGTAAGCTGTTTGGTATAATCTGTATATTTTTGGGTAGTCTCAAATGGTTTGAGTGTTTCAATTGCATTATTGATTTCTGTAAGGGCTTGATCTCTTTCCTCTTTTTTATGGCATAATAGTTGTTTCATTAGTATTATGGAACAATTAGTTAGATTCTCATTCCATTCCTCCATAAATTTGGGGTTATTAAGTGCAAAGGAGGGATATTTTTTCATTCGTAAGCCCCTAGGTACCTTGTGCTCAGATATGTAGAGTTCTAGGAACTATGTCCCACCACAAATTAGTTTCTCTAAATCTTAACAATTCTAATTTAGAAAATACATTAGCAATATCATCCTCATCAACAAGAACAAACGCTTGGCTATCACCTTTTAGTGCATTTTCCATAATGCGTTTTCTTTTTGTTTCATTTATAACCCCTGTGGGTGTCTTTGTTGCCATTATGGAAAATGTACCAATAGGTACTTAATATGTGGATTATATACAGTATATTTAAGAACCAGAGGAGCCCTCAATATTTATAGCTGCAGAGACAAAAGTAAAAATACCTAAAGACAAAAAAAGATTGTTAGCAGGTATAGATAATAGGGGATCTTACACCAGTGTGTGAAAAGACAATGTATATGTCTAAACAATGTTACAATACTCCGTAGTAAGCATTTCCCATAATTACAGAAAACAGTTTGCTGTGCTTTCCAAATTGTGGAAATTTAAAACATTGAGTAATGATGAGGTCCACAATTTTATTGATGTAGAATGTTCCAAATGTAGCAGCAGGAAGCATCTTTAATAACACTAGGAAATCTTCGGTCTCCTCTTCCATACTAGAAATCAATTATAAACTCCTACACTGCTGGTACTTAACCCCTAGAAGAATACACAGCTTATTCCCTAAAACAAGCAACTGCTGTTGGAGATGTGGTCATGTTGGAAGTGGTATGGGCCACATGTGGTGGTGGTGTTCTCAAATCAACCAATTCTGGTGTGAAATAATAAAGGAAGCTGAAGGGCTTCTCCAAATCACCATCCCGTGTGACCCAATGATATGGTTGTTAAATAAAACCCCTAACTACTTTCCAGATATGCGCACATATTTCTTGGAATTATGGCAAATAGTGCACGCGCATTGATTGCTAAGGACTGGAAATCCCAGGAAATTCCAGGTTTAGTTATGTGGAGGAGAAAAGTAACAGAACTGATAGAGCTAGAGGAATATGGCTCCTTTAAACTAGGCCAAAGGGAAACATTTATTGAAATCCAAGTATTATGGGATCAACACATCCAAAAACTTTCTAACACCTCACCCCAAAAAATATAAAATGCTGCATGTTTGGGGAAACGGCGGCGGCCAATGAAGAATGTAGAGGTAATAAACCCATCACTGCAACCCGATTTTAATAGAGATAAATAACTAGTTAAGTTTAGTGACATAAGGTTTATTTTAAAATGTTAACACTGTTTATAAAATGTAAAAATGTGAATCTGATTCAACCATGTATGCCTTACATTGCTGCATTGATACTATATGTGTTGTAAACAGATTCTCAATAAACAAACAATTAAAAAAAATAATCATGAAAGATGTCCCTTTAATTGTTTAAATAACTGTCCAATTGATTTTTTATTATTAAAAAAATACAATACCATTGTTTATGAACATGTAAAATCAGCATACGTGAAAGCCTGACATTTATAAAAGGTTGCCTGAAAAGTCAAAATGCAGTTTTTAAAGGAGTCCAACTCAATAGGGCTCAAGGTTAGTGAACTAAAAAAGCCTAAAACCAAATGAAAAGTTATTTACAAAAGTGTTTTTTGATGGGAAAAAAACTGTTTAAACTCACTAACACATTGACCGAGAGAATCAAACATTGATTAGTGGTTCTCAAGCTATACCCAAACCTTTATGTAATGAAATGACCTTAAAGGCATACGAAACCCACATTTTTTTCTTACATGATTCAGATAGAGTATGCAGTTTTAAGAAACTTTCTAATTTACTCCTATTATCAATTTTTGGTTCTCTTGGTATCTTTATTTGAAAAGCAGGAATGTGAGCTTAGCAGCCGGCCCATTTTTGGTTCAGCACCTGGGTAGCGCTTGAAGATAGGTGGCAAAATGTAGCCAGTAGATTTGCATAACCAACAAATGCTTGACAACAGGACAATGCAATAGCACTTAGGGCGCGATGATTGAAAACTCTCTGGGCTCGCGAGATTATTAAAGAATGCTCGCCAGTCCTTCTATTTCCTTGGTGGAATGTTCTGAAGCCACTTTTTAGCCTGAAAGCAGGGTGTCTCACTAAGGGGCGTATACTGCATTTTCATATGAAAAATGCACAATAAAATTAGTATTTTCAACATTATACAAAACAAATAATTTAACCATTCGCACAAAAATAAGCAGGGACAAATTGTATTGTTAAGTGCATAAAAAATTGTAACAAAATTCTTCCCAAAAATGATATTTTAACAAAAACGTAAAATTTCTATGCAATTTACACGGAAACAAATCATATTAAATATGCATAGTGTAAATCGTAATTGTAGTACACTGGATGTGCAAAAATCACACAGAAAAGTTCTAATAAATACAAAATGCAAAGTGTAATTGTTTTTTGTAAAATGGGCTGAACATGGGCGTTCCATGGGCGTATATGAAAATATCTCTCTAATCCCAGCATAATTCTATAAATATTTTCGCACTGTAGATCTCACAGTTTTTTCTTGCCAACTAAAAGGTGGCAAGCTTTTCTCAAAACAATACAAATACTTATAACCCCAATAAAAGAACAAAGGCATACTAAAATATAGGGGAATGTAAGATGCTCTATGCAGAAAGCAGCATAATGTGAGTTATATTGGCTGCAGGATTTTAATTTTAAAGTGCTCCCCCTGCTCTCTGCTAACTTCGCTCTAAGAAGCAAAGTGTCCCTATCCAGTGATCTCCATTATTTTCACTCTGCGGCCCTCACTGCATAAGACAGTGGTGGTGCCGATCGTTGGTGGGTGGCAGGGTAAGGAGGGATGCGGATGGGTGGCCTATCGCTAGAGGAGGCAGGAGGTGGGTGGGATGGGCGTATTCCGCTATGCTATGGGGAAAAAAAGCGTGGAGCCACAGTGAGTGGGAAGGAGGGAGAGGGGAAAGCAGGGAGAGAGGCTTGATATTGTGAAAGGTGGGGTAGAGGGTGGGAAAGTGATCTGTGAGGGGAATGGGGGTAAGGTAATGAGGTGGGGCAGCTAAACTACAGACATTTTTTTTTGTAAAATAAATAAAAATTAGATCAAACTGGGTACTGACAGCTGCCAGTACCTAATATGGTGACTAACAGGTAGAGGGGGGAGGATTAGAGAGCTGTTTAGGGGGGGGATCAGGGAGGTTGGGGGGTATGTGGGGATCCTACACTGCAGAAAATATATTTATGAAAAAATTATATATATAAAAAACCTTTTATTTTAGCACTGGAAGACTTTCTGCCAGTACTTAAGATGGGGGTGACTATTGTGGGGTAAGGGAGGTAAGAGAGCTGTTTGAGAGAGATTAGGGGGGATCAGGGGGTGGGATGTGTCAGGTGGGAGGGTAACCTATACACTAAAGCTAAAGTAACCCTACAAGCTAACCTCTTCACTGCTGGGCATAATACAAGAGTGGTGCGTAGCTGCAATAAGCCGCCTTCTAATTACCAAAAAGCAATGCCAAAGCCATAGATGTCTGCTATTTCTGAACAAAGCATTTACAACCATTTGTGCCATGATTGCACAAGCTATTTGTAAATAATTTCAGTGAGAAACCTAAAATTGTGAAAAAGTTAATATTTTTTCTTATTTGATCGCATTTGGCATTGAAATGGTGGCATGAAATATACCAAAATGGGCCTAGATCAATACTTTGGGTTGTCTACTAAAAAAATATATAGTTTTGATAGGTAAATATAAAAAAATGCTCTATTTCTGTTTAAACGTAGTGATGGCAAACATGCTAAAATGCTCTGGACTTTTGTCTGAAATGCCTGATCCTTAAGAGGTTAATAGGAGCCATCTCACCACTGCCCCTTTTTTACTATCATTCCACTGGGGCAGCCCTGCGAGAGCCGGTGAGAAAAAGTAGGTTTGAGCTGGCAAAGATTATATCATCGAGCCCTAAGTCTGAACTCCAACTGGGTAATAGAATTCTTTCTGACAAGTTTTAAAGTTATGTCTATTTCTACTCCCACTGTATCATGTGACAGCCATAGTCCAATCACAAATGCATATACGTATATTATGTGAATTATTGCACATGCTCAGTAGGGGCTAGTGACACAAAAAGTGTAAATATAAAAGGACTGTGCACATTCTATTAATGAATGTAAATTGGAAAGTTGTTTAAAATTGCTGCTCTAGCTGAATCATGTAAGTTTAATTTTTCCTTGAGTGTCCCTTTAAACCTTAAAACCTGTGGATAGACAGAACAAAGAAGAAATTAAAGAATGGATTACATTCCTGGAACCTTCTCTGAGTTAGTATTGTAGACAGCATTTTAATTTTGTAAACCGTGACATAAATTTAACCTTTGCTGCTAATCCTTTAGTTATCCATGTTCAGAAATCTTTATTTGAATCTCTTTTTATTGGATCATATTTAAGAGGGCCTCAGAATAGGTGTGTACAAGATTTACATTTGGGATTTGTTTCGCTTCTTTTTTTTATTTTTTGCGCAAAGGAAATATCACAAGAATGATATCTGTGCTTATACAGCAGTACATTTGTACTTTTAATTTCTGTGTACAAAACATAGTGTGCCTTTAGGGCAAGAGATGATTTCTGTCAAGAGTCAGATTAATAGTAGATAATATAAAATGTAATGAAAAATAAGTGAAGAAAAGAGTTTGTCAGTCATTACAGATGTCTGGTTGCTTTGTGTCTGAATAAGAACAGGAAGCTTTACTGTCAATCTAATCTCAGTGTAAGTGAGAACTGAGTCATTGTGCATTCGGAATGATTCACCCAACAATCACACAATAAAGTAGACAAGAAGAACTCAAAGGCATTTTCCACTTAGCAAGCATATGCTAAGTTCTGAAGCAATGTCTGGAAATAAATAGAGCTGTTAATTAGTTAAAGGGACATTGTAAACAACTTTAAAATGTACATAAATAAGACTATGTTGCATAACAGCAGAATAAAAAAATAAATATTTTAAAATCATGCAACAATGACATTTTATTAGAACATTTTGCATGTTTTGCAAATCATGAGCAATCCAGGGATACACCCATTTAAAAGCCTGGTGGAATGTAGGTTCTTGATATAATTTGCTGTGGTTGATTAAGGACAGATATAAATTAGCTTGTCCTCTGATGTAAGTGTTCACTGTCTAACTCTTAGCAGTGCAATGCAAACTCCAACATACAAGAGGTACACTAACACCTCTTTGGAGTGTGTGAAACAAGCATTATTTTAAGAGGTATATTAAAGAAAAAAGTAGGCAAAACAAATATGGAATTTATATTACAATGTTGTATTCTCTTTTTTTATTTTATGGAGGGTTCAAATATGTTCCTTTAAATAATACAAACTAATTAGAAGTGAACCATAAAAATGTCAAAATGTATGTTGTTGTATAGCAAATTGTTCAGCAACATGTAATTTAAAGGATAAAGACACATCAACTAAATAACCACTCAGTGGATTTTTTATAGGTACAACATGACAATCATATTATATCATATTAGTAAAGTGTAAACTTTTGAATTACTTTACTTCAATTTGAATTGTTGAGTATGATCTTGAATTCGATTAATAAAAAGTAGGAAATTTGCTGACAAGATTTAGGCTCTTCAAGGGACATACAATTGAAAAAAGAAAATGTTCCAATGTATTAGAGCATTTCTTTAAAGGGGCAGTCTAAAATAGAATTGTTATTGTTTTAAAATATAGATAAACCCTTTATTACCCATTCCCCAGTTTTGCATAACCAACAGTTATATGAATATACTTTTTACCTCTGTGATTACCTTGTATCTAATCATCTTCTGACAGCCCCCTGATCACATGACTTTGTATTTATTATCTATTGACTTGCATTTTAATGCTGTGTTGTGCTAAATCTTTAATAACTTCTCAGGTGTGAACATATTGTTATCTATATGGCCCACATGAACTAGAAGTATCCTGTTGTGAAAAGCAAATACAGAAGCATGTGATTAAGAGGCTGTCAATAGAGCCTTTGAAACAGGAAGATATTTAGAGGTTTAAATATTATAAAGTATATTAATCTAACCATGTTGGTTGTGCAAAGCTGGGGAATGGGTAAAAAAAAGGCATTATCTATGTTTTTAAACAATAACAATTGTAATGTAGACTGTCCCTTTAATGTGCTATAGTAATCTCCAGAGCAGCAATGTGCCACTGGGAGCTAGTTGAAAATACAATGAACCAATGACAAGAGGCATATGTGCTAAGCCACAGATTACCAGCTAATTCACAGTAGTGCATTGCTACTCTTTATCTTATTTAGGTATGCTTTTCAACAAAGAATACAAAGAGTATGAAGTAAGTTAATATAAGTATATTGGAAAGTCTCTTAAAATTGCATGCTTTATCTAAACCATGAAATTTTAATTTTAACCTTTCACAGAGCACTTAAAAGCGTGACAACAATAAGCAGTCCCCAAATAGGAGTGATAAATATCCTAATGGGAATGTCTGTTCTCTGAATTACTTACACATCCTGGAGACAGATGACATCAGTGTAATTTACAGCCATAGTATGTTTAGTAGGCAAAGAGGTTTTTTTTACTGTTGATTTTTGTTTTCCAATAAAGGTCACAATACAAAAAGACGCTCTTAAAGGTCAGATTAAATGGCAATGTGATGTAAAATATGTGGTTGAATTACAATGTTTATGTTCTAAGAAGCCTTTATACTTTACAACCCCCTACAAGATAATTGCTCTAAGCTTTAACAGCAGTTCTTTTTTTATTAGTTGTTTTTTACTTAATCTGTTTCAGTGACTCATATGGCTAGAAGGAAATGTTAAGTGCAATAGAGTCTTCAATCTTAAATCATTGAGCTGTTAGTTACGACATATCAGCTACTGTTCCAATACTTTGATATGAGCCGTCATTCTAGTTCATGATTAATTCATCAATTGATGTATATTTATTTGTTGATTAGGTTCCAGGTTCCAAAAAACTCTGTTGACCTAAATGGCAGCAAAAGAGGAATCTAAACATCAGGTGAATATACACACTAATTCAGCAGTGCTAGTTGGAAAATAATTAATACAAATATAAATGAGGGCCAAATTCTCTAAAATGTAAGATTTCTTACAAGATTCTCGAAAGTCAAAATTAGTGCAAGACTTACCGTGTACCGCAAGTGCAGGGTTCGGCAATGATGTGGCTGTTGCCGCTGATGGTGTTTCCGCCACTGTTGACATGGAGGGATTTGACTCTTGATGATCCCTTGAAGTACCCGGAATCGCCTGTTGCATTGACACTGGCAATGTTAATGCGCCTGGAGGAATGGCCGAGGCCGTGCCTGATTGCTCTGCCAACAACACCCCCTGCAAGATATCCAACAACTTACAAGCACATTGTACATTGAAACCGGGAATATCAGAGATGGTAAACAGGCATGTAGAAGAGACTGGAATAGAAGAAGTATGCAAAAGAGTTAACATTCTTAGAACTTTCATTCAAAGAAGTTACATTCGTAACTCCCCTGTTTTGATGTCCCCCATCATTCACACTGCTTTGCACAACAGAACCCCATGCATTCAAGTAGGAGGAAAGGTTACTCCTGTTTTGCTGACTTGACCCCTCATTCACACTCCTAGAATCCATCAATTAATTAATTTGGTGACCTGGGATATGAGTATCAATCCCAGGTTGAAGAAAATAATTATCCTGGTTAATGTGTTTGGCATATTGATAGGACTACTTAATGCCCTATTGTCTGCATGTGATCTAATATTTGAAAGTGAAGAAGGCCTTCTTCCCATTATAAATTCCAGAGGAATTAACTCTAGACATTTTGCCCCTTATCTGAGACCTGAGAACTGATCCTATTGGCTGCCATTTTTGTTACCACTTTGTGCTGTGCCCATTGACCTGTTCTATTTATGTTTTTTGTTTTGGCCTAATGCTGCACTGTGAGCTATTACCGCTTTGCTGTTTGCCCCCTGAGCTCCCCCTCTTGGCTCCTTATCTTAATGTCACCTTATGGTGCTCACCTGCGAGCTCCTGAGGGACCATGCTGCTTTCATCGCTATTGTCGCGTAAACCGGAAGTGGCTGCGCCTCCGTGGAAACTTCCGGTGATGCTCGTGCTAGAACTACATTACCAGAAGTAGGCCGTGAGACATTGAGCTGCTGCGAAGCTGGGCCTGACACATCCGGATGCTAAATAGTAGGTTGCATGGCCTGAGTGGTTTATATAGGGGTATCCACGGGTTCGGGTTCACTTAATGAAGGCCGCATTTGAATCAGAAGGGGGTTTGGAAGCACTGGGAATGTGGCGGTAGAAAGAGGCACTGTAATAGTGCCTGGATGGATGTTAGATTGTACCGGGGGCACATAATTAATATCCAATGTGGGCATTATTGACACCAGGGGTGTGGTGGCAGAAATAACACCCAAGGGTGAAAAGATGAAGCGGCCATAGCCGCAGATGGCGGAACCTCTTCAAAAAGAGATGTTAACTAAATATCTAGAAAATTATGAGTTTGCAACACTGATGCCAGATTTATTTGAGATTGGTCAGATTGCATAGATTGCATGAGAGCTGCTTAAATCCTATTGGCTGATTTGAAAAGTCCATTGGATTTTAGCAGCTCTAATTCTCTGCCTTGGACCTCCACCTGGACCTTCACCTTGGACCTTCATCTGGACCTCCGCCTCCGCGCGTCGCACTCTGCCTCCGCAGGGATGAAGAAGATGCCGGTCCCATGATGGATGAAGATGGAGCTGCCTGGATAAAGATGCTGCCTTGATTAAGATGGAGCCGCCGGGATGAAGATCGTTCAAGCAGGATTTCAACAACTGTGAGTGGTTAGTGTTAGGTTTTTTTAATGTTTTTTGGGGTGAGTATTTTTTTAGATTAGGGTGGGCTGCATGCCCTTTTCAGGGCAATGGGTAGATTAGGTTTTTTAGATAGTTTTTCTTATTTTGTGGGTTTGGGAGGTTGGTGGTTTGTAATGTTAGTGGGTCTTTATTCTAGATAAGGTTTCTTTTATTTTGGGGTGTTTCTTTTAATGGGTATTTGAATATGAATTATTTTTATTATTTTGGGTAATTTGTTTGTTATTTTGTGTAATCTTTTTTTTTTCATTTTGGGGTGGGTTTTTATTTTTAGGTTAGGGGTTGGGCATTTCATAAAAGAGCTAAATGCCCTTTTAAGGGCAGGAAATAAGAAATGAATGCCCAAACAAATGCCCTTTTCAGGGCAATGGGTAGATTAGGGCCCTTGGTAGTTTATTATAGATTAGGTTTTTTATTTTGAGGTGGGTTTTTTATTTTTTTTAAAAAAGGGTATTAGAATAGGACTAATTTTTATTATTTTTGATTATTTTGTTTGTTATTTTTTGTAATGGTAGGTTTTTTATTTTTTTTGTAATTTTTGTGTTTTTTTATTTTTTTTAATGGTAGGTTTTTTATTTTTTGTAATGTTAGGTTTTAGTGTAAGACATCTTAGGTTTTATTTCACAGGTAAGTTTGTATTTATTTTAACTATGTAGTTAGTAAATAGTTAATAACTATTTACTAACTAGTCTACCTAGCTAAAATAAATACAAACTTACCTGTAAAATTAAAATAAAACCTAAGCTAGCTACAATATAACTATTAGTTATATTGTAGCTATCTTAGGTTTTATTTCACAGGTAAGTATGTATTTAGTGTTAAATATGTATTATTTAGTTAATATTTGTAACTTTAATTTAGCTCTATTTTAATTATGTTAAAGTTAGGGGGTGTTAGGTTTAGGGTTATGATTAG
The DNA here is from genome assembly GCF_027579735.1 of Bombina bombina. Taxonomy (NCBI): domain Eukaryota; kingdom Metazoa; phylum Chordata; class Amphibia; order Anura; family Bombinatoridae; genus Bombina; species Bombina bombina. The sequence continues at coordinate 404,375,566 of NC_069504.1, forward strand.
GGTTAGGGTTACAGTTAGGTTTAGGGTTAGGTTTAGGGGTTAATAGTTTAATTTAAGTTGTTGTGATGGGGCTGGCGGTTTAGGGGTTAATAGGTTTATTTAGTGGTAGCAATGTGGGAGGCCAGAGGTTTAGGGGTTAATAGCTTTATTTAGTGGCAGCAATGTCGGGGAGCGGTGGAATAGGGGTTAATAGATTTACTATAGTGTGGGCATTGTTGGGATGCGAGGGAATAGGGGTTAATAGCTTTAGTATAGTGGTGGCGATATCAGGAGCGGCAGATTAGAGGTTAATAGATTTATTTAGGTGGCGGTGATGTCGGGAGCGGCAGATTAGGGGTCAATAACTTATTTAGGTGTCGACGATCTCGGGGGTGGCGGATTAGGGGTGTTTAGACTTAGGGTTTATGTTAGGGTGTTAGGTTTAAACGTTACTTTTTTTCCCCATCAATGGGGCTGCGTTATCGAGCTTTTTCATTCCGCGCTTCATGTGTTAGATTTTTTTTCTAACCCGCTCTCCCCATTGATGTCTATGGGGAAAGCGTGCATGAGCACGTCAAAACAGTGCTTGTATTTTGTACGGTATGGAGCTCATCACAACCATTTCACACGCACAAACCGGCTGTTTCAAAACTTCTAATGGCTGTGCTATAGAGGGTGAAATAACGCAACGCAAATATAAATAAGGGCCAAATTATCTAAAATGTAAGATTTCTTACAAGATTCTCAAAAGGCAAAATTAGCTGTATCTCTTGGATAATCATTTTGTTCAATTCTGGATATAAAGAAGAGAAAAAGCACAGTACAGTATAGCCCTAAGTGATATGAGAGATTTTCTGTGTTTACACTTTGGGCTTTGTATGTTATAGTATCTTAAACTTCAGATTTTGTCCTTAAAGTTTTATTACATATCTCTCTCATCATTTCCTGCCCTCACTATAGAAACTCCATCCTCTCTGGTCTCCCTAGTTAGTATCTATCTCCATAATGAATGCATTTGCCAGGATGATATTCATTACATATCACTTCTCATCTGCTGCCAATCTCTTTGTTGACTTTCCTTCACTTTGCTCAGGGATTCCATCTCTCCTCCTCTTTTGTTATGGCCTCATTTTCCATTTTACTAGACTTCTCCAGAATGGCCCCTATTTTGTGGAACTCTTTGCTTTACTCCACAAGACTCTCCTCTAGTTTCATGTGCTCTTTAAAGACTATACAGTTGAGGGATGCATACAATGTATGCTAACTTTCTGCTCTCCTCCATTTGTATTCCCCTTGAACCCCCTTAGCATATAAGATTACAGCTATTTTGTAGATCACCTTCAGGAGAGCTAATTTAACCAGTGCACTCTTGGCAAGGCCTTCTACCCATTCGTCTTCTATAAATGCTACCTGATAATACCTATTTTTAACGCCCTACTCAGTTATACCAGCGCAAGTAAATGTGTGCTGGTTTTAAAAGTGAGGCAAAATGTGAACGCGCCCTTGCGTTCGCATTGCCTGGAAGACTTGCACTAACAAGAGCACGATTCCATAGGCTTCAATTGGAGCCTCGTTTTCATGCCATCAGACATGACAAACCACCTAACGCAGTGCAGACCGCAATTCACACAGCATCGGGCAGCAATAATTAAATATATTTGTATATGAATATATACATATATATTTATGTTTATATGTGTATATATGGATCAAAGGACGAAAAGTACTCCACTCATATGATAGTTTTAATAACTTATTAAAAACGATGACAGCAGCCAACCATAGATACAAAAGGATGGAAAGCGCAGCACAACAGGCTTACGCATTTTGGCGTTCAGCCGTGTACATAGCCTAATGCCGAAACGCATAAGCCTGTTGTGCTGCGCATTCCATCCTTTTGTATTTATGGTTGGCTGCTGTCATTGTTTTTAACAAGTTATTAAAAGTGAAGTTTTATCATATGAGCGGAGTACTTTTCGTCCTTTGATCCATGTATTACTAACCGGCACTCAAAGCTCATTTGTGCACACTTACCTCTCTCGGACTGGGACAGAGACACACACTTCCTTTGTGACATCACAACTTCGGAGCCAGTGAGTCAACGGCTTGAATCGGAGGAACAGCGGAGGGCTTGCCGCAACTGATGTTTTGCTGAATCAGCGCCTTCAATCCCATTTGGCCAGAGGAGATAGAGTATTATTTGAAACCCATGGAGGTATGTGCCAAGCTACAGATTAGTGGAGTGGTAGCACTGTAGTGCATGTGTGAACACAATGTTCCAGGGAAGCTTGACTCTCTGTCATCTGGCTGCTTAAGCTTTAGGGATTGAAGTCCCAGGATGTACACAACCTTACTGTTCCCCAAGGGTGGCTATGGTACCTCATAGAGGGTGCAGCAATCATCTGTATTGAACATTTACTTATGTCCCAGTATATGTTTGTTGCTAGTTAAAACACATACTGACTGTACATAGTGTTTTATTGCACATAACTTACTTCTACTGTATTTATATGTGTATATACACTTATTAGCACATACATACAGTATATATGTATCTAAGCGTTTACATATATATTTATAGTAAAAACACAGTCCCCATTCACCTCTATGTAAATGCACTTTCAGTGCTGTTTTTTTTTTTCTTCAAAAGGACCCACATTACCTCACCTTAACCCCTTATAACTGCTTTGTGCAGTTTTGTATTAAAAAATAGAAAATGCTCATATGTTTTATTTATTTTAAACAACTGTCAATTTTATTTGGTGGGGGGGGGCAATTTAGGCAACTTGTTATTATTAACCGGTCTGACCTCTAGTAAATTGCACTTTGTACAAAGTGAAACCGCAAACTCGCGGGAGCATTATCCAGCCATTTTTAATGGCTGGTTATTTAATGTGCACCTGTAAATGGGCAAATTTGCCCCTTTACGGGCACATGCTAAAATAGCGTTCCACTTGTAAGCTAGCCCTTGTGTTTTAATGCATTTAGGTTTTATATACAGTAGTGTATTTAGAATTATTATTTTTAAAATTGTAATTGTGTTTTGAATGTTTCCATGTAACATTAAAGAAATAGAATTATTCTCTGTATATTTCTTTGTTTCTTTTACAAATTGAGTTATGTGTGCACTTGTGTTGCATTTTAAAAGTTAATGCGACTTGAGATCTGAAGTAAAGTGTTAGGGATAGAATAAAAGTATAGCGATACACACACTTAACATATTAAATTAAAATATGGCACTCATATATACATATTAAATGTAATATATGCTTCTAGATTGTAAGTTCCCATGGGAATAGGACCCTCAATTCCTCCTGTATGTGTTTGTAAAATGTTGTCTTGTCTCTTACAAGTTTAAATCATTGTTTTATTTAAATGAATCGTACCCATAGACAGCGCTGCGGAATATATTTGTGGTTCATAAATAAAGTATAATAAATAAATAATAATATGTTTATTAATTAAAGGCCAGATTGCAAGTGACGTGCTAATTTTTATTTTTCACAAGCACGCTAACTGCACTCAAAGTGGCTGTATTAGCATTGGTATTAAAAGTTTAAAGTAAAAGTTAGTGTGACTGAAAGACTCTGGCTTGATGCCCCGTGTTTCTGGCGAGCCTGCAGGTCACAAAGACCGCTGCTCCATAACCTAGGCGGACAGACATCTCCGGAAATTGACACCCCCCTGCTGGTGGCCTATTGGCTGCGAGTCTGCAGGGGGCAGCGTTGCCCCAGCAGCTCTTGTGAGCTGCTGGTGCAATGCTGAATACGGCGAGCGTATTGCTCGCCGTATTCAGCAAAGTCTGGCGGACCTGATCCGCACTGTCGGATCAGGTCCGCCAGACTTTAATAAATATGCCCCATAGACTTTCTCCCCATAGACTTCTATTGGGTGTGCTACAAAAACAAACTATCAGTTATCATTTGCTCTAAACTGACACTAGACTGACTGCACTAAAGATGATAGTGAATTCAAAATATTTTACATGTTCTTCATATAAAAGAAAATTTTATTTTTTTGGTTTATATATATATATATATATATATATATATTATAATGTTTTTTTATAAAATATATGCTCACCGGCCACACAAATTGCTAATCAGCCAATCACATGCATTTAGGCATCTAGACATGATGAAGACGACTTGCTGAAGTTCAAACCGAGCATCAGAATGGGTAAAAAAGGGGATTTAAGTGACTTTGAACATGGCATGGTTGTTGGTGCCAGACAGTCTGGTCTGAGTATTTAAAAAACTGCTGATCTACTTGGATTTTCATGCACAACCATCTCTAGGATTTACAGAGAATGGTTCGAAAAAGAGAACATATCCAGTGAACTGCAGTTATGTGGACGATAATGCCTTGTTGATCTCAGAGGTCAGAGGAAAATGGGCAGACTGGTTTGAGATGATAGAAAGGAAACAGTAACTCAAATAACCATTCGTTACAACCAAGTTATGCAGAATACCATCTCTGAATGCATAACACATCAAGCCTTGAAACAGATGGGCTACAGCAGCAGAAGACCACACCGGGTGCCACTCCTGTCAGCTAAGAACAGGAAACTGAGGCTTAAATTTGCACAGGCTCACCAAAATTGGACAATAAAAGATTGGAAAAACGTTGCCTGGTCTGATGAGTCTCGATTTCAGCTGTGACATTCAGATGGTAGGGTCAGAATTTGGCGTAAACAACATGAAAGCATGGATCCATCCTGCCTTGTATCGATTGGTGATGGTGGTATAATGGTGTGGGGAATATTTTATTGGCACACTTTGGGCTCCTTAGTACCAAATGAGCATTGTTTAGATGCCACCGCCTACCTGAGTATTGTTGCTGATCATGTCCATCCCTTTATGACTACAGTGTGCCCATCTTCTGATGGCTACTTCCAGCAGGATAATGCACCATGTCATAAAGCTTAAATCATCTTAAACTGGTTTCTTGAACATGACAATGAGTTCACTGTACTCCAATGGCCTCCACAGTCACCAGATCTCAATCCAATAGAGCACCTTTGGGATGTGATAAAAAGAAAGATTCATGGACGTGCAGCCGACAAATCTGCAGCAACTGCGTTATGCTTTCATGTCAAAATTGACCAAAATCTCTGAGGAATGTTTCCAACACCTTGTTAGATCTATGCCATGAAGAATTAGGGCAGTACTGAAGGCAAAAGGGGGTCCAACCCAGTACTAGCAAAGTGTACCTAATAAAGCGGCCACTGAGTGTATATTTATACCTATTTATCTATATGAATATATTGATAGATGATAGATAGATAGATAGATAGATAGATAGATAGATAGATAGATAGATAGATAGATGATATAGAGAAGAACATCGGAATTGCAAGTACTTCTATTCAAACACATTAAAACGTTAAAATTGAATAAAAATTATATTGCATATTTCAAGGTATTTGACTAAAAAGGGCTCAAAAGTGTGTATGTATATATATATATATATATATATATATATATATATATATATATATATATATATATATATATATATATATATATATGTCTATTAGGGATGGGTGAAGGTGGAATAAAGTGCAATTCGCTTGGTAGTACAAATAGTTCTGTGCACATTCGTTTTGGACAATCAAATGTTGATAGGAACGGAAATCCATTAAAATTTAGTCGTCAAATGTTACTTCCAGTTTTGAAATGTTACTTTCAGTTTTAAATGTTTATAATTAGTTTGAATATCTAAATTCAACATTTTGAATGTAACATTCAATTAAACCAATACTTTTCAGAAGTTCAATACTTTTTGTGGTAGGAAATTTAGTAAATTGAAATATAATAGAAATATATTGATTCAAATGTTTGTATTTCAAATATTGCATAATTTGAATAATAAATTTAAAGAGAGTATTAGAAATACTATTAAAAATATATCTATTCGAATTTTAAATTTAAAGAGAGCATTAGAAATACTCTCTTTACATTTTTAGAAATACTAAAAAATATATCTATTGAAATTTTTCTAACTTGAATATTGCATAATTCTAATAGAAAATTAGAAAAATTTTCAAATTGAATATTACATTTAAAGATAGCATTAAAAGTAGTATTACATTAAATGAATGATAGAAGTTTGAAACAAACAAATGTGTTAAAATTTGTTTTATTTTTCAAATGTAGCAAAATATTTGACCATCTTTATTGTCTCTAAATCTGTATGCATGTGTATTTATGTGTATATATAAGTATATATGTATGTATATGTGCACATACATATTATAAATGTATACACATATAAACAAATATATAGACATATATATACACACATATATATATATATATTTATATATATATATATATATATATATATATATATATATATATATATATATATATATATATATATATATAAAATATATATATGCACAGTATATATACTCTGGAGCCTTTATGAATGTGTGAATATATTTGTATGTGTGTGTATGTATGTATGTGCAAACATACATACACATTAACTTCTGATCAGCACAAAAATGTAATAGTCATGAAGGACATCTGCCCTATTTTATTCCATTAGAGCTTGGTGTGCAAAAATTTAGTATTCCACTAAGATAGTTTTAGCTTCCATTTAAGGGGCAGTTTGCAGAGGCATAGATACAAGGTAATCACAGAGGTAAAAAGTGCATTTATATAACAGTGTTGGTTATGCAAAACTGGGAAATGGGTAATAAAGGGATTATCTATCTTTTAAACACTGTTGTACTGAAGTTCTCATTGTAAGTATAGGTGGAATTAACACTGTGAGAAGCCATTGGAAAACCACATACTAATTGGCATCTCAAATTGTTTTTAAAGGAGATTAAAATGGCCTCAAATTTGAAAAAAAACATGCAAAAAGATGAGACACTTTGGGCCTTCTAATGGATTAGAATAGATGTGGCGTTTGTTAGCATAAAAATTTTACTTTAAATTACATTACTTTTGCAAAGTCAAAAAGCAGATTAATTAAGGGTAAACTATTAAAGGGCACATTGTAGAAAAACTAAACTTGCTACACGCATATAAGACATTAGGATCTTTGTTTAATGATTTAATGAGTTATCATGTAACATATTTCACACATTAGCAAAGCACATTTTCACATATATTTATATATATATATATATATATAGACGACTGTCTACTAATCATGGAAATCCTACTGTATCTAATGTTTATGATTGTATCTTTTACAATAACTTTTGGTTGGTGTTTAACATGCATAACTGCCCAGGATTACCTATCTTGGCATTAGTATAAGTTAAACCAACAGTCTCTTCAGATTCTTCATATAAAAGCACAAAGCACAAAAACAGCCACAGGTTGTCACCATTGCAACCCAGCTTTTCATTATTTTGAAACTGGTGTAATGATTGTCATAACATAGGTTTTAATTATCTTCTCATAATTTATTGTTAATAATAAAAAAGAAAAATTCCTGTGGGCATCCATGCCCATTACCCACCTTTATCTAAAAGTGGCTCTGCCAGAAATGTATATAACATAATCTTTATAAGTGTACTTTTAATTTTAAAATGTGCTTTATAGTCCTTAATATGTGTTAATTACCAGACTAGAATCAACTATGTATGCACACACCCAAAATGAAATTATGTGTGACTAATTTTGCTCAAACTGATCATTCTGAGCAATTTGTCTGGTTAGCATAGAAGACAACACCTTCTGTCTTCTTGTAAGACAGGTGTGGGAATCACCTTTACGTAAGTGACTAAATCTATAATCACAATATGAAAGGAAAATTTATATTAAATCCTTGGCCAGTTTCTTTTTTAGTTCAGCCTAGATGACAAAGTAAAAAATTATGTAGATGTTCATTATTAATATATTTGAATTAGAATATTTATTACACACTTTGAATTTCTATTCATACTGTAGTGAACTATATTAATCTGTCATAATTTATATTATTTCATAAGAACATATGACATAGTTGAGTACAGCTTAATATTTTGAGCTATTTCAAACAATTGCACAATTGTTAAATGCATAATAATATAAAGTAAAACTATATGTGATTTAATATATTCTCAGTAAACAAAAATCTGCATTTATTATGTTAATCTATGGAGGAGTTTTATTAAGATTTCAAGATCAATGTCAATCTGCAGTCAATCAGTTTCTTAAGATAAAATACTAATAGAAAACTTTGTAAGTAGATAGCTTTTGTGATTCTAGACCGTTATGTTATAATGTGCAGTGCAACTAAATACAAGTATATGCCCTTGATTTATGAATCTTACACCTGGAATTATTTACCAAAGTGTAAGGCCCAGATGGAATAAAAACTAAAGTCAAAATTAAACTTTTTTAATTCAGATAGAGCAGGCAATTTAAAAAAACTTACCAATTTACTTTAATTAACAAAATGTGCTCATTCTTTTTATATTTACATTTTTTGAGTCGCCAGCTCTAATTGAGCATGTGCAAGGATTCACAGAATATACGTATATGCATTTGTGATTGGCTGATGGCTGTCACATGGTACGTGTATACATTTGTGATTGGCTGATCACTGTCACATGATACAGGAGGAGTGGAAACAGACATAACTTTGAAATTTGCCAGAGAAAAATCTACTACTCATTTGAATTTAAGACCAAGTGCTACTGCATTGTATGTTTATCATGCTTTTGTTGATTATGCAAATCTATTGTATTTATTGGTCCTTTAAAAATAGCAGACATCTCTATTGTTACAAAAAGGAACCTCAGAGGGATTAAACTGCCAATGAGAAAAGATCACTATTCAAAACAATATTTTGAATGATTAGTCTGATTAACCAACAATGATGGAAAATCCTGAACATGAGGTTAATGCAAATTAAGGGCTAGATTACGAGTGACACGTTAACTGTTGATCACGAGTTAAAAGGGGTTTGTCACTGCTCTTTGAAACTATGGCACCTTTTACAAGTTGAAAGTAAACGCATTCGCTTGAGCGCAATTGAATTTAACGTGCGTCTGGATAGCGCAACTTCAGAGCTCTGGTTAACTGTTAAGCTCAACAAAAAAGTTACACAAAACACATCAAAAGTACATTTACACTCAAAATGACACTAATAAAAAATATTTTTTAAAAATTGCAATCAAAAGCTTTAAGGACTCAAAGATATGAGGTATTTAACATAAAGATACACACATGTCTATTTAGAAATATATAAACACACATGTATACATATATAGACAAATATAGAAATGCATTGGAACCCTGTTAAATAATCTTATTTATTTTTTTAAGTAATGTTAGGAATTTTTATTTTAATTTTAACTTTTTTTTATTTTATTTTACGTAATTGTGGTTAATTTAGGGAGTGTTAGGTTAGGGGGCTTAGTGATTAAATTAGTTATTTGCATTTTGGGTGAATAATGGTTTAGGAGTTAATAGTTTATTTATTATTATTATTATTCTTTATTTATAAAGCGCCAACAGATTCCGCAGCGCTGCCCATGGGTACAAGGATAAAAGTACAACGGAGAAACAATACAATGAAAAACAACATTTTACAGACAAATACAGGGGGAATTGAGGGTCCTATTCCCGTGGGAACTTACAATCTAGATAGGTAGGAGGATGGAGAACAGGAGGTGGGGATTGCAAAGGTGAGAATGATATTAGTGAGGAGATAGATGAGGGCAACTGTTAGGTAAGTGAAATTCATTTGTTAATGAGTCGGGTGATAAGCTTCCCTAAACAAAAAGGTCTTTAGGGAACATTTAAAGGAGGAGAGGTTAGGGGAGAGTATGACAGCTCAAGGAAGTGTGTTCCAGAGGGTTGGTGCCGCACGAGAGAAGTCCTGTAGTCTAGTATGAGAGGAGGTGATGGTAGCAGACGCAAGGAGCAGGTTTCATTGTTGGATCTTAGGGGGCAGGCTGGAGTATATTTGTTGATGAGTGTGGACAGGTAGGTTGGAGCAGCATTGGTGAGGGCTTTGTAGGTCAGGGTGAGAATTTTGAATTTATTTCTGCTGTGAATGGG